>NW_027394277.1:3186328-3470133 GCF_049309525.1 Garra rufa | reverse complement strand
ATTGCAATTCTGGCTTTACTTCTCACAATTGTGAGTATATATCATCAATTTTTTGAGAAAGAAAGCCTGAATTATGAGTTTATATTGCAATTCAGGCTTTATTTCTCACAATTGTAAGTTTATTTCATCCATTTTTGAGAAAGAAAGCCTGAATTATGAGTTTATATTGCAATTCTGGCTTTATTTCTCACAATTGTGAGCATGTATCATCAATTTTTTGAGAAAGAAAGCCTGAATTATGAGTTTATATTGCAATTCTGGCTTATAAACTCACAATTGTAAGTTTATATCATCTATTTTTGAGAAAGAAAGTCTGAATTATGAGTTTATATTGCAATTCTGGCTTTATTTCTCACAATTGTGAGTATATATCATCCATTTCTGAGAAAGAAAGCCTGAATTGTGAGTTTATATTGCAATTCTGGCTTTAATGCTCACAATTGTAAGTTTATATCATCCATTTTTGAGAAAGAAAGCCTTAATTATGAGTTTATATTGCAATTCTGGCTTTATTTCTCACAATTGTGAGTTTAAGTTATCCATTTTTGAGAAAGAAAGCCTGAATGATGAGTTTATATTGCAATTCTGGCTTTATTTCTCACAATTGTGAGTTTAAGTTATCCATTTTTGAGAAAGAAAGCCTGAATTATGAGTTTATATTGCAATTCTGGCTTTATTTCTCACAATTGTGAGTATATATCATCAATTTTTTGAGAAAGAAAGCCTGAATTCTGAGTTTATATTGCAATTCTGGCTTATAAACTCACAATTGTAAGTTTATTTCATCCATTTTTGAGAAAGAAAGCCTGAATTATGAGTTTATATTGCAATTCTGGCTTTATTTCTCACAATTGTGAGCATGTATCTTCAATTTTTTGAGAAAGAAAGCCTGAATTATGAGTTTATATTGCAATTCAGGCTTTATTTCTCACAATTGTGAGTTTATGTTATCCATTTTTGTCAAAGTAAGCCTAAATTATGAGTTTATATTGCAATTCTGGCTTTATTTCTCACAATTGTGAGTATATATCATCCACTTCTGAGAAAGAAAGCCTGAATTATGAGTTAATTTTGCAATTCTGGCTTTAATGCTCACAATTGTAAGTTTATATCATCCATTTTTGAGAAAGAAAGCCTCAATTATGAGTTTATATTGCAATTCTGGCTTTAATGCTCACAACTGGAAGTTTATATCATCCATTGTTGAGAAAGAAAGCCTGAATTATCAGTTCATATTGCAATTCTGGCTTTATTTCTCACAACTGTGAGTATATATCATCCATTTCTGAGAAAGAAAGCCTGAATTATGAGTTTATATTGCAATTCTGGCTTTATTTCTCACAATTGTGAGTTTATGTTATCCATTTTTGTCAAAGTAAGCCTAAATTATGAGTTTATATTGCAATTCTGGCTTTATTTCTCACAATTGTGAGTATATATCATCCATTTCTGAGAAAGAAAGCCTGAATTATGAGTTAATTTTGCAATTCTGGCTTTGTTTCTCACAATTGTGAGGACATATCATCCATTTTTGAGAAAGAAAGCCGGAAATATGGGTTTAAATTGCAATTCTGGCTTTATTGCTCACAATTGCGGGTTTATATCATCCATTCCTGAGAAAGAAAGCCTGAATTGTGAGTTTATATTGCAATTCTGGCTTTAATGCTCACAATTGTAAGTTTATATCATCCATTTTTGAGAAAGAAAGCCTTAATTATGAGTTTATATTGCAATTCTGGCTTTATTTCTCACAATTGTGAGTTTAAGTTATCCATTTTTGAGAAAGAAAGCCTGAATGATGAGTTTATATTGCAATTCTGACTTTATTTCTCACAATTGTGAGTTTAAGTTATCCATTTTTGAGAAAGAAAGCCTGAATTATGAGTTTATATTGCAATTCTGGCTTTATTTCTCACAATTGTGAGTATATATCATCAAATTTTTTGAGAAAGAAAGCCTGAATTCTGAGTTTATATTGCAATTCTGGCTTATAAACTCACAATTGTAAGTTTATTTCATCCATATTTGAGAAAGAAAGCCTGAATTATGAGTTTATATTGCAATTCAGGCTTTATTTCTCACAATTGTTAGTTTATGTTATCCATTTTTGAGAAAGAAAGTCTGAATTATGAGTTTATATTGCAATTCTGGCTTTAATGCTCACAATTGTAAGTTTATATCATCCATGTTTGAGAAAGAAAGTCTTAATTATGAGATTATATTGCAATTCTGGCTTTATTTCTCACAACTGTGAGAATATATCATCCATTTTTGAGAAAGAAAGCCTGAATTATGAGTTTATATTGCAATTCTGGCTTAATTTCTCACAATTGTGAGTATATATCATCAATTTTTTGAGAAAGAAAGCCTGAATTATGAGTTTATATTGCAATTCAGGCTTTATTTCTCACAATTGTAAGTTTATATCATCCATTTTTGAGAAAGAAAGCCTGAATTATGAGTTTATATTGCAATTCTGGCTTTATTTCTCACAATTGTGAGCATGTATCTTCAATTTTTTGAGAAAGAAAGCCTGAATTATGAGTTTATATTGCAATTCAGGCTTTATTTCTCACAATTGTGAGTTTATGTTATCCATTTTTGTCAAAGTAAGCCTAAATTATGAGTTTATATTGCAATTCTGGCTTTATTTCTCACAATTGTGAGTATATATCATCCATTTCTGAGAAAGAAAGCCTGAATTATGAGTTAATTTTGCAATTCTGGCTTTAATGCTCACAATTGTAAGTTTATATCATCCATTTTTGAGAAAGAAAGCCTCAATTATGAGTTTATATTGCAATTCTGGCTTTAATGCTCACAATTGTAAGTTTATATCATCCATTTTTGAGAAAGAAAGCCTCAATTATGAGTTTATATTGCAATTCTGGCTTTAATGCTCACAACTGGAAGTTTATATCATCCATTGTTGAGAAAGAAAGCCTGAATTATCAGTTCATATTGCAATTCTGGCTTTATTTCTCACAACTGTGAGTATATATCATCCATTTCTGAGAAAGAAAGCCTGAATTATGAGTTTATATTGCAATTCTGGCTTTATTTCTCACAATTGTGAGTTTATGTTATCCATTTTTGTCGAAGTAAGCCTAAATTATGAGTTTATATTGCAATTCTGGCTTTATTTCTCACAATTGTGAGTATATATCATCCATTTCTGAGAAAGAAAGCCTGAATTATGAGTTAATTTTGCAATTCTGGCTTTGTTTCTCACAATTGTGAGGACATATCATCCATTTTTGAGAAAGAAAGCCGGAAATATGGGTGTAAATTGCAATTCTGGCTTTATTGCTCACAATTGCGGGTTTATATCATCCATTCCTGAGAAAGAAAGCCTGAATTATGAGTTCATATTGCAATTCTGGCTTTATTTCTCACAATTGTGAGTATATATATGACCCATTTCTGAGAAAGAAAGCCTGAATTATAAAAATTATATTGCAATTCTGGCTTTATTTCTGACAATTGTGAGTATATATCATCCATTTCTGAGAAAGAAAGCCTGAATTATGAGTTTATATTGCAATTATGGCTTTATTTCTCACAATTGTGAGTTTATGTTATCCAATTTTGAGAAAGAAAGCCTAAATTACGAGTTTATATTGTAATTCTGGCTTTATTGCTCACAATTGCTAGGTTATATCATCCATTTCTGAGAAAGAAAGCCTGAATTATGAGTTTATATTGCAATTCTGACTTTATTTCTCACAATTGTGAGTTTAAGTTATCCATTTTTGAGAAAGAAAGCCTGAATTATGAGTTTATATTGCAATTCTGGCTTTATTTCTCACAATTGTGAGTATATATCATCAATTTTTTGAGAAAGAAAGCCTGAATTCTGAGTTTATATTGCAATTCTGGCTTATAAACTCACAATTGTAAGTTTATTTCATCCATTTTTGAGAAAGAAAGCCTGAATTATGAGTTTATATTGCAATTCAGGCTTTATTTCTCACAATTGTTAGTTTATGTTATCCATTTTTGAGAAAGAAAGTCTGAATTATGAGTTTATATTGCAATTCTGGCTTTATTTCTCACAATTGTGAGTATATATCATCAATTTTTTGAGAAAGAAAGCCTGAATTCTGAGTTTATATTTCAATTCTGGCTTATAAACTCACAATTGTAAGTTTATTTCATCCATTTTTGAGAAAGAAAGCCTGAATTATGAGTTTATATTGCAATTCTGGCTTTAATGCTCACAACTGGAAGTTTATATCATCCATTTTTGAGAAAGAAAGCCTCAATTATGAGTTTATATTGCAATTCTGGCTTTAATGCTCACAACTGGAAGTTTATATCATCCATTGTTGAGAAAGAAAGCCTGAATTATCAGTTCATATTGCAATTCTGGCTTTATTTCTCACAACTGTGAGTATATATCATCCATTTCTGAGAAAGAAAGCCTGAATTATGAGTTTATATTGCAATTCTGGCTTTATTTCTCACAATTGTGAGTTTATGTTATCCATTTTTGTCAAAGTAAGCCTAAATTATGAGTTTATATTGCAATTCTGGCTTTATTTCTCACAATTGTGAGTATATATCATCCACTTCTGAGAAAGAAAGCCTGAATTATGAGTTAATTTTGCAATTCTGGCTTTAATGCTCACAATTGTAAGTTTATATCATCCATTTTTGAGAAAGAAAGCCTCAATTATGAGTTTATATTGCAATTCTGCTTTAATGCTCACAATTGTAAGTTTATATCATCCATTTTTGAGAAAGAAAGCCTCAATTATGAGTTTATATTGCAATTCTGGCTTTAATGCTCATACCTGGAAGTTTATAGCATCCATTGTTGAGAAAGAAAGCCTGAATTATCAGTTCATATTGCAATTCTGGCTTTATTTCTCACAACTGTGAGAATATATCATCCATTTTTGAGAAAGAAAGCCTGAATTATGAGTTTATATTGCAATTCTGGCTTTATTTCTCACAATTGTGAGTTTATGTTATCCATTTTTGTGAAAGAAAGCCTGAATTATGAGTTTATATTGCAATTCTGGCTTAATTTCTCACAATTGTGAGTATATATCATCAATTTTTTGAGAAAGAAAGCCTGAATTATGAGTTTATATTGCAATTCAGGCTTTATTTCTCACAATTGTAAGTTTATATCATCCATTTTTGAGAAAGAAAGCCTGAATTATGAGTTTATATTGCAATTCTGGCTTTATTTCTCACAATTGTGAGCATGTATCATCAATTTTTTGAGAAAGAAAGCCTGAATTATGAGTTTATATTGCAATTCTGGCTTATAAACTCACAATTGTAAGTTTATTTCATCCATTTTTGAGAAAGAAAGCCTGAATTATGAGTTTATATTGCAATTCAGGCTTCATTTCTCACAATTGTGAGTATATATCATCAATTTTTTGAGAAAGAAAGCCTGAATTATGAGTTTATATTGCATTTCTGGCTTATAAACTCACAATTGTAAGTTTATTTCATCCATTTTTGAGAAAGAAAGCCTGAATTATGAGTTTATATTGCAATTCTGGCTTTAATGCACACAATTGTAAGTTTATATCATCCATTTTTGAGAAAGAAAGTCTTAATTATGAGATTATATTGCAATTCTGGCTTTATTTCTCACAACTGTGAGAATATATCATCCATTTTTGAGAAAGAAAGCCTGAATTATGAGTTTATATTGCAATTCTGGCTTTATTTCTCACAATTGTGAGTTTATGTTATCCATTTTTGTGAAAGAAAGCCTGAATTATGAGTTTATATTGCAATTCTGGCTTAATTTCTCACAATTGTGAGTATATATCATCAATTTTTTGAGAAAGAAAGCCTGAATTATGAGTTTATATTGCAATTCAGGCTTTATTTCTCACAATTGTAAGTTTATATCATCCATTTTTGAGAAAGAAAGCCTGAATTATGAGTTTATATTGCAATTCTGGCTTTATTTCTCACAATTGTGAGCATGTATCATCAATTTTTTGAGAAAGAAAGCCTGAATTATGAGTTTATATTGCAATTCTGGCTTATAAACTCACAATTGTAAGTTTATTTCATCCATTTTTGAGAAAGAAAGCCTGAATTATGAGTTTATATTGCAATTCTGGCTTTAATGCTCACAATTGTAAGTTTATATCATCCATTTTTGAGAAAGAAAGTCTGAATTATGAGTTTATATTGCAATTCTGGCTTTATTTCTCACAATTGTGAGTATATATCATCCATTTCTGAGAAAGAAAGCCTGAATTGTGAGTTTATATTGCAATTCTGGCTTTAATGCTCACAATTGTAAGTTTATATCATCCATTTTTGAGAAAGAAAGCCTTAATTATGAGTTTATATTGCAATTCTGGCTTTATTTCTCACAATTGTGAGTTTAAGTTATCCATTTTTGAGAAAGAAAGCCTGAATGATGAGTTTATATTGCAATTCTGGCTTTATTTCTCACAATTGTGAGTTTAAGTTATCCATTTTTGAGAAAGAAAGCCTGAATTATGAGTTTATATTGCAATTCTGGCTTTATTTCTCACAATTGTGAGTATATATCATCAATTTTTTGAGAAAGAAAGTCTTAATTATGAGATTATATTGCAATTCTGGCTTAATTTCTCACAATTGTGAGTTTATGTTATCCATTTTTGTCAAAGTAAGCCTAAATTATGAGTTTATATTGCAATTCTGGCTTTATTTCTCACAATTGTGAGTATATATCATCCATTTCTGAGAAAGAAAGCCTGAATTATGAGTTAATTTTGCAATTCTGGCTTTGTTTCTCACAATTGTGAGAATATATCATCCATTTTTGAGAAAGAAAGCCGGAAATATGGGTTTAAATTGCAATTCTGGCTTTATTGCTCACAATTGCGGGTTTATATCATCCATTCCTGAGAAAGAAAGCCTGAATTATGAGTTCATATTGCAATTCTGGCTTTATTTCTCACAATTGTGAGTATATATATGACCCATTTCTGAGAAAGAAAGCCTGAATTATAAAAATTATATTGCAATTCTGGCTTTATTTCTGACAATTGTGAGTATATATCATCCATTTCTGAGAAAGAAAGCCTGAATTATGAGTTTATATTGCAATTATGGCTTTATTTCTCACAATTGTGAGTTTATGTTATCCAATTTTGAGAAAGAAAGCCTAAATTATGAGTTTATATTGTAATTCTGACTTTATTGCTCACAATTGCTAGGTTATATCATCCATTTCTGAGAAAGAAAGCCTGAATTATGAGTTTATATTGCAATTCTGGCTTTATTTCTCACAATTGTGAGTATATATCACCCATTTCTGAGAAAGAAAGCCTGAATTATGAGTTTATATTGCAATTCTGGCTTTATTTCTCACAATTGTGAGTATATATCATCCACTTCTGAGAAAGAAAGCCTGAATTATGAGTTTATTTTGCAATTCTGGCTTAATTTCTCACAATTGTGAGTATATATCACCCATTTCTGAGAAAGAAAGCCTGAATTTTGAGTTTATATTGCAATTCTGGCTTTAATGCTCACAGTCGTAAGTTTATATCATCCATTGTTGAGAAAGAAAGCCTGAATTATCAGTTCATATTGCAATTCTGGCTTTACTTCTCACAATTGTGAGTATATATCATCAATTTTTTGAGAAAGAAAGCCTGAATTATGAGTTTATATTGCAATTCAGGCTTTATTTCTCACAATTGTAAGTTTATTTCATCCATTTTTGAGAAAGAAAGCCTGAATTATGAGTTTATATTGCAATTCTGGCTTTATTTCTCACAATTGTGAGCATGTATCATCAATTTTTTGAGAAAGAAAGCCTGAATTATGAGTTTATATTGCAATTCTGGCTTATAAACTCACAATTGTAAGTTTATATCATCTATTTTTGAGAAAGAAAGTCTGAATTATGAGTTTATATTGCAATTCTGGCTTTATTTCTCACAATTGTGAGTATATATCATCCATTTCTGAGAAAGAAAGCCTGAATTGTGAGTTTATATTGCAATTCTGGCTTTAATGCTCACAATTGTAAGTTTATATCATCCATTTTTGAGAAAGAAAGCCTTAATTATGAGTTTATATTGCAATTCTGGCTTTATTTCTCACAATTGTGAGTTTAAGTTATCCATTTTTGAGAAAGAAAGCCTGAATGATGAGTTTATATTGCAATTCTGGCTTTATTTCTCACAATTGTGAGTTTAAGTTATCCATTTTTGAGAAAGAAAGCCTGAATTATGAGTTTATATTGCAATTCTGGCTTTATTTCTCACAATTGTGAGTATATATCATCAATTTTTTGAGAAAGAAAGCCTGAATTCTGAGTTTATATTGCAATTCTGGCTTATAAACTCACAATTGTAAGTTTATTTCATCCATTTTTGAGAAAGAAAGCCTGAATTATGAGTTTATATTGCAATTCTGGCTTTAATGCTCACAATTGTAAGTTTATATCATCCATGTTTGAGAAAGAAAGTCTTAATTATGAGATTATATTGCAATTCTGGCTTTATTTCTCACAACTGTGAGAATATATCATCCATTTTTGAGAAAGAAAGCCTGAATTATGAGTTTATATTGCAATTCTGGCTTTATTTCTCACAATTGTGAGTTTATGTTATCCATTTTTGTGAAAGAAAGCCTGAATTATGAGTTTATATTGCAATTCTGGCTTAATTTCTCACAATTGTGAGTATATATCATCAATTTTTTGAGAAAGAAAGCCTGAATTATGAGTTTATATTGCAATTCAGGCTTTATTTCTCACAATTGTAAGTTTATATCATCCATTTTTGAGAAAGAAAGCCTGAATTATGAGTTTATATTGCAATTCTGGCTTTATTTCTCACAATTGTGAGCATGTATCTTCAATTTTTTGAGAAAGAAAGCCTGAATTATGAGTTTATATTGCAATTCAGGCTTTATTTCTCACAATTGTGAGTTTATGTTATCCATTTTTGTCAAAGTAAGCCTAAATTATGAGTTTATATTGCAATTCTGGCTTTATTTCTCACAATTGTGAGTATATATCATCCACTTCTGAGAAAGAAAGCCTGAATTATGAGTTAATTTTGCAATTCTGGCTTTAATGCTCACAATTGTAAGTTTATATCATCCATTTTTGAGAAAGAAAGCCTCAATTATGAGTTTATATTGCAATTCTGGCTTTAATGCTCACAACTGGAAGTTTATATCATCCATTGTTGAGAAAGAAAGCCTGAATTATCAGTTCATATTGCAATTCTGGCTTTATTTCTCACAACTGTGAGTATATATCATCCATTTCTGAGAAAGAAAGCCTGAATTATGAGTTTATATTGCAATTCTGGCTTTATTTCTCACAATTGTGAGTTTATGTTATCCATTTTTGTCAAAGTAAGCCTAAATTATGAGTTTATATTGCAATTCTGGCTTTATTTCTCACAATTGTGAGTATATATCATCCATTTCTGAGAAAGAAAGCCTGAATTATGAGTTAATTTTGCAATTCTGGCTTTGTTTCTCACAATTGTGAGGACATATCATCCATTTTTGAGAAAGAAAGCCGGAAATATGGGTTTAAATTGCAATTCTGGCTTTATTGCTCACAATTGCGGGTTTATATCATCCATTCCTGAGAAAGAAAGCCTGAATTGTGAGTTTATATTGCAATTCTGGCTTTAATGCTCACAATTGTAAGTTTATATCATCCATTTTTGAGAAAGAAAGCCTTAATTATGAGTTTATATTGCAATTCTGGCTTTATTTCTCACAATTGTGAGTTTAAGTTATCCATTTTTGAGAAAGAAAGCCTGAATGATGAGTTTATATTGCAATTCTGACTTTATTTCTCACAATTGTGAGTTTAAGTTATCCATTTTTGAGAAAGAAAGCCTGAATTATGAGTTTATATTGCAATTCTGGCTTTATTTCTCACAATTGTGAGTATATATCATCAAATTTTTTGAGAAAGAAAGCCTGAATTCTGAGTTTATATTGCAATTCTGGCTTATAAACTCACAATTGTAAGTTTATTTCATCCATATTTGAGAAAGAAAGCCTGAATTATGAGTTTATATTGCAATTCAGGCTTTATTTCTCACAATTGTTAGTTTATGTTATCCATTTTTGAGAAAGAAAGTCTGAATTATGAGTTTATATTGCAATTCTGGCTTTATTTCTCACAATTGTGAGTATATATCATCAATTTTTTGAGAAAGAAAGCCTGAATTCTGAGTTTATATTTCAATTCTGGCTTATAAACTCACAATTGTAAGTTTATTTCATCCATTTTTGAGAAAGAAAGCCTGAATTATAAGTTTATATTGCAATTCTGGCTTTAATGCTCACAACTGGAAGTTTATATCATCCACTTCTGAGAAAGAAAGCCTGAATTATGAGTTAATTTTGCAATTCTGGCTTTAATGCTCACAATTGTAAGTTTATATCATCCATTTTTGAGAAAGAAAGCCTCAATTATGAGTTTATATTGCAATTCTGGCTTTAATGCTCACAATTGTAAGTTTATATCATCCATTTTTGAGAAAGAAAGCCTCAATTATGAGTTTATATTGCAATTCTGGCTTTAATGCTCACAACTGGAAGTTTATAGCATCCATTGTTGAGAAAGAAAGCCTGAATTATCAGTTCATATTGCAATTCTGGCTTTATTTCTCACAACTGTGAGAATATATCATCCATTTTTGAGAAAGAAAGCCTGAATTATGAGTTTATATTGCAATTCTGGCTTTATTTCTCACAATTGTGAGTTTATGTTATCCATTTTTGTGAAAGAAAGCCTGAATTATGAGTTTATATTGCAATTCTGGCTTAATTTCTCACAATTGTGAGTATATATCATCAATTTTTTGAGAAAGAAAGCCTGAATTATGAGTTTATATTGCAATTCAGGCTTTATTTCTCACAATTGTAAGTTTATATCATCCATTTTTGAGAAAGAAAGCCTGAATTATGAGTTTATATTGCAATTCTGGCTTTATTTCTCACAATTGTGAGCATGTATCATCAATTTTTTGAGAAAGAAAGCCTGAATTATGAGTTTATATTGCAATTCTGGCTTATAAACTCACAATTGTAAGTTTATTTCATCCATTTTTGAGAAAGAAAGCCTGAATTATGAGTTTATATTGCAATTCAGGCTTCATTTCTCACAATTGTGAGTATATATCATCAATTTTTTGAGAAAGAAAGCCTGAATTATGAGTTTATATTGCATTTCTGGCTTATAAACTCACAATTGTAAGTTTATTTCATCCATTTTTGAGAAAGAAAGCCTGAATTATGAGTTTATATTGCAATTCTGGCTTTAATGCACACAATTGTAAGTTTATATCATCCATTTTTGAGAAAGAAAGTCTTAATTATGAGATTATATTGCAATTCTGGCTTTATTTCTCACAACTGTGAGAATATATCATCCATTTTTGAGAAAGAAAGCCTGAATTATGAGTTTATATTGCAATTCTGGCTTTATTTCTCACAATTGTGAGTTTATGTTATCCATTTTTGTGAAAGAAAGCCTGAATTATGAGTTTATATTGCAATTCTGGCTTAATTTCTCACAATTGTGAGTATATATCATCAATTTTTTGAGAAAGAAAGCCTGAATTATGAGTTTATATTGCAATTCAGGCTTTATTTCTCACAATTGTAAGTTTATATCATCCATTTTTGAGAAAGAAAGCCTGAATTATGAGTTTATATTGCAATTCTGGCTTTATTTCTCACAATTGTGAGCATGTATCATCAATTTTTTGAGAAAGAAAGCCTGAATTATGAGTTTATATTGCAATTCTGGCTTATAAACTCATAATTGTAAGTTTATTTCATCCATTTTTGAGAAAGAAAGCCTGAATTATGAGTTTATATTGCAATTCTGGCTTTAATGCTCACAATTGTAAGTTTATATCATCCATTTTTGAGAAAGAAAGTCTGAATTATGAGTTTATATTGCAATTCTGGCTTTATTTCTCACAATTGTGAGTATATATCATCCATTTCTGAGAAAGAAAGCCTGAATTGTGAGTTTATATTGCAATTCTGGCTTTAATGCTCACAATTGTAAGTTTATATCATCCATTTTTGAGAAAGAAAGCCTTAATTATGAGTTTATATTGCAATTCTGGCTTTATTTCTCACAATTGTGAGTTTAAGTTATCCATTTTTGAGAAAGAAAGCCTGAATGATGAGTTTATATTGCAATTCTGGCTTTATTTCTCACAATTGTGAGTTTAAGTTATCCATTTTTGAGAAAGAAAGCCTGAATTATGAGTTTATATTGCAATTCTGGCTTTATTTCTCACAATTGTGAGTATATATCATCAATTTTTTGAGAAAGAAAGCCTGAATTCTGAGTTTATATTGCAATTCTGGCTTATAAACTCACAATTGTAAGTTTATTTCATCCATTTTTGAGAAAGAAAGCCTGAATTATGAGTTTATATTGCAATTCTGGCTTTAATGCTCACAATTGTAAGTTTATATCATCCATGTTTGAGAAAGAAAGTCTTAATTATGAGATTATATTGCAATTCTGGCTTTATTTCTCACAACTGTGAGAATATATCATCCATTTTTGAGAAAGAAAGCCTGAATTATGAGTTTATATTGCAATTCTGGCTTAATTTCTCACAATTGTGAGTATATATCATCAATTTTTTGAGAAAGAAAGCCTGAATTATGAGTTTATATTGCAATTCAGGCTTTATTTCTCACAATTGTAAGTTTATATCATCCATTTTTGAGAAAGAAAGCCTGAATTATGAGTTTATATTGCAATTCTGGCTTTATTTCTCACAATTGTGAGCATGTATCTTCAATTTTTTGAGAAAGAAAGCCTGAATTATGAGTTTATATTGCAATTCAGGCTTTATTTCTCACAATTGTGAGTTTATGTTATCCATTTTTGTCAAAGTAAGCCTAAATTATGAGTTTATATTGCAATTCTGGCTTTATTTCTCACAATTGTGAGTATATATCATCCATTTCTGAGAAAGAAAGCCTGAATTATGAGTTAATTTTGCAATTCTGGCTTTAATGCTCACAATTGTAAGTTTATATCATCCATTTTTGAGAAAGAAAGCCTCAATTATGAGTTTATATTGCAATTCTGGCTTTAATGCTCACAATTGTAAGTTTATATCATCCATTTTTGAGAAAGAAAGCCTCAATTATGAGTTTATATTGCAATTCTGGCTTTAATGCTCACAACTGGAAGTTTATATCATCCATTGTTGAGAAAGAAAGCCTGAATTATCAGTTCATATTGCAATTCTGGCTTTATTTCTCACAACTGTGAGTATATATCATCCATTTCTGAGAAAGAAAGCCTGAATTATGAGTTTATATTGCAATTCTGGCTTTATTTCTCACAATTGTGAGTTTATGTTATCCATTTTTGTCGAAGTAAGCCTAAATTATGAGTTTATATTGCAATTCTGGCTTTATTTCTCACAATTGTGAGTATATATCATCCATTTCTGAGAAAGAAAGCCTGAATTATGAGTTAATTTTGCAATTCTGGCTTTGTTTCTCACAATTGTGAGGACATATCATCCATTTTTGAGAAAGAAAGCCGGAAATATGGGTGTAAATTGCAATTCTGGCTTTATTGCTCACAATTGCGGGTTTATATCATCCATTCCTGAGAAAGAAAGCCTGAATTATGAGTTCATATTGCAATTCTGGCTTTATTTCTCACAATTGTGAGTATATATATGACCCATTTCTGAGAAAGAAAGCCTGAATTATAAAAATTATATTGCAATTCTGGCTTTATTTCTGACAATTGTGAGTATATATCATCCATTTCTGAGAAAGAAAGCCTGAATTATGAGTTTATATTGCAATTATGGCTTTATTTCTCACAATTGTGAGTTTATGTTATCCAATTTTGAGAAAGAAAGCCTAAATTACGAGTTTATATTGTAATTCTGGCTTTATTGCTCACAATTGCTAGGTTATATCATCCATTTCTGAGAAAGAAAGCCTGAATTATGAGTTTATATTGCAATTCTGACTTTATTTCTCACAATTGTGAGTTTAAGTTATCCATTTTTGAGAAAGAAAGCCTGAATTATGAGTTTATATTGCAATTCTGGCTTTATTTCTCACAATTGTGAGTATATATCATCAATTTTTTGAGAAAGAAAGCCTGAATTCTGAGTTTATATTGCAATTCTGGCTTATAAACTCACAATTGTAAGTTTATTTCATCCATTTTTGAGAAAGAAAGCCTGAATTATGAGTTTATATTGCAATTCAGGCTTTATTTCTCACAATTGTTAGTTTATGTTATCCATTTTTGAGAAAGAAAGTCTGAATTATGAGTTTATATTGCAATTCTGGCTTTATTTCTCACAATTGTGAGTATATATCATCAATTTTTTGAGAAAGAAAGCCTGAATTCTGAGTTTATATTTCAATTCTGGCTTATAAACTCACAATTGTAAGTTTATTTCATCCATTTTTGAGAAAGAAAGCCTGAATTATGAGTTTATATTGCAATTCTGGCTTTAATGCTCACAACTGGAAGTTTATATCATCCATTTTTGAGAAAGAAAGCCTCAATTATGAGTTTATATTGCAATTCTGGCTTTAATGCTCACAACTGGAAGTTTATATCATCCATTGTTGAGAAAGAAAGCCTGAATTATCAGTTCATATTGCAATTCTGGCTTTATTTCTCACAACTGTGAGTATATATCATCCATTTCTGAGAAAGAAAGCCTGAATTATGAGTTTATATTGCAATTCTGGCTTTATTTCTCACAATTGTGAGTTTATGTTATCCATTTTTGTCAAAGTAAGCCTAAATTATGAGTTTATATTGCAATTCTGGCTTTATTTCTCACAATTGTGAGTATATATCATCCACTTCTGAGAAAGAAAGCCTGAATTATGAGTTAATTTTGCAATTCTGGCTTTAATGCTCACAATTGTAAGTTTATATCATCCATTTTTGAGAAAGAAAGCCTCAATTATGAGTTTATATTGCAATTCTGCTTTAATGCTCACAATTGTAAGTTTATATCATCCATTTTTGAGAAAGAAAGCCTCAATTATGAGTTTATATTGCAATTCTGGCTTTAATGCTCATACCTGGAAGTTTATAGCATCCATTGTTGAGAAAGAAAGCCTGAATTATCAGTTCATATTGCAATTCTGGCTTTATTTCTCACAACTGTGAGAATATATCATCCATTTTTGAGAAAGAAAGCCTGAATTATGAGTTTATATTGCAATTCTGGCTTTATTTCTCACAATTGTGAGTTTATGTTATCCATTTTTGTGAAAGAAAGCCTGAATTATGAGTTTATATTGCAATTCTGGCTTAATTTCTCACAATTGTGAGTATATATCATCAATTTTTTGAGAAAGAAAGCCTGAATTATGAGTTTATATTGCAATTCAGGCTTTATTTCTCACAATTGTAAGTTTATATCATCCATTTTTGAGAAAGAAAGCCTGAATTATGAGTTTATATTGCAATTCTGGCTTTATTTCTCACAATTGTGAGCATGTATCATCAATTTTTTGAGAAAGAAAGCCTGAATTATGAGTTTATATTGCAATTCTGGCTTATAAACTCACAATTGTAAGTTTATTTCATCCATTTTTGAGAAAGAAAGCCTGAATTATGAGTTTATATTGCAATTCAGGCTTCATTTCTCACAATTGTGAGTATATATCATCAATTTTTTGAGAAAGAAAGCCTGAATTATGAGTTTATATTGCATTTCTGGCTTATAAACTCACAATTGTAAGTTTATTTCATCCATTTTTGAGAAAGAAAGCCTGAATTATGAGTTTATATTGCAATTCTGGCTTTAATGCACACAATTGTAAGTTTATATCATCCATTTTTGAGAAAGAAAGTCTTAATTATGAGATTATATTGCAATTCTGGCTTTATTTCTCACAACTGTGAGAATATATCATCCATTTTTGAGAAAGAAAGCCTGAATTATGAGTTTATATTGCAATTCTGGCTTTATTTCTCACAATTGTGAGTTTATGTTATCCATTTTTGTGAAAGAAAGCCTGAATTATGAGTTTATATTGCAATTCTGGCTTAATTTCTCAAAATTGTGAGTATATATCATCAATTTTTTGAGAAAGAAAGCCTGAATTATGAGTTTATATTGCAATTCAGGCTTTATTTCTCACAATTGTAAGTTTATATCATCCATTTTTGAGAAAGAAAGCCTGAATTATGAGTTTATATTGCAATTCTGGCTTTATTTCTCACAATTGTGAGCATGTATCATCAATTTTTTGAGAAAGAAAGCCTGAATTATGAGTTTATATTGCAATTCTGGCTTATAAACTCACAATTGTAAGTTTATTTCATCCATTTTTGAGAAAGAAAGCCTGAATTATGAGTTTATATTGCAATTCTGGCTTTAATGCTCACAATTGTAAGTTTATATCATCCATTTTTGAGAAAGAAAGTCTGAATTATGAGTTTATATTGCAATTCTGGCTTTATTTCTCACAATTGTGAGTATATATCATCCATTTCTGAGAAAGAAAGCCTGAATTGTGAGTTTATATTGCAATTCTGGCTTTAATGCTCACAATTGTAAGTTTATATCATCCATTTTTGAGAAAGAAAGCCTTAATTATGAGTTTATATTGCAATTCTGGCTTTATTTCTCACAATTGTGAGTTTAAGTTATCCATTTTTGAGAAAGAAAGCCTGAATGATGAGTTTATATTGCAATTCTGGCTTTATTTCTCACAATTGTGAGTTTAAGTTATCCATTTTTGAGAAAGAAAGCCTGAATTATGAGTTTATATTGCAATTCTGGCTTTATTTCTCACAATTGTGAGTATATATCATCAATTTTTTGAGAAAGAAAGTCTTAATTATGAGATTATATTGCAATTCTGGCTTAATTTCTCACAATTGTGAGTTTATGTTATCCATTTTTGTCAAAGTAAGCCTAAATTATGAGTTTATATTGCAATTCTGGCTTTATTTCTCACAATTGTGAGTATATATCATCCATTTCTGAGAAAGAAAGCCTGAATTATGAGTTAATTTTGCAATTCTGGCTTTGTTTCTCACAATTGTGAGAATATATCATCCATTTTTGAGAAAGAAAGCCGGAAATATGGGTTTAAATTGCAATTCTGGCTTTATTGCTCACAATTGCGGGTTTATATCATCCATTCCTGAGAAAGAAAGCCTGAATTATGAGTTCATATTGCAATTCTGGCTTTATTTCTCACAATTGTGAGTATATATATGACCCATTTCTGAGAAAGAAAGCCTGAATTATAAAAATTATATTGCAATTCTGGCTTTATTTCTGACAATTGTGAGTATATATCATCCATTTCTGAGAAAGAAAGCCTGAATTATGAGTTTATATTGCAATTATGGCTTTATTTCTCACAATTGTGAGTTTATGTTATCCAATTTTGAGAAAGAAAGCCTAAATTATGAGTTTATATTGTAATTCTGACTTTATTGCTCACAATTGCTAGGTTATATCATCCATTTCTGAGAAAGAAAGCCTGAATTATGAGTTTATATTGCAATTCTGGCTTTATTTCTCACAATTGTGAGTATATATCACCCATTTCTGAGAAAGAAAGCCTGAATTATGAGTTTATATTGCAATTCTGGCTTTATTTCTCACAATTGTGAGTATATATCATCCACTTCTGAGAAAGAAAGCCTGAATTATGAGTTTATTTTGCAATTCTGGCTTAATTTCTCACAATTGTGAGTATATATCACCCATTTCTGAGAAAGAAAGCCTGAATTTTGAGTTTATATTGCAATTCTGGCTTTAATGCTCACAGTCGTAAGTTTATATCATCCATTGTTGAGAAAGAAAGCCTGAATTATCAGTTCATATTGCAATTCTGGCTTTACTTCTCACAATTGTGAGTATATATCATCAATTTTTTGAGAAAGAAAGCCTGAATTATGAGTTTATATTGCAATTCAGGCTTTATTTCTCACAATTGTAAGTTTATTTCATCCATTTTTGAGAAAGAAAGCCTGAATTATGAGTTTATATTGCAATTCTGGCTTTATTTCTCACAATTGTGAGCATGTATCATCAATTTTTTGAGAAAGAAAGCCTGAATTATGAGTTTATATTGCAATTCTGGCTTATAAACTCACAATTGTAAGTTTATATCATCTATTTTTGAGAAAGAAAGTCTGAATTATGAGTTTATATTGCAATTCTGGCTTTATTTCTCACAATTGTGAGTATATATCATCCATTTCTGAGAAAGAAAGCCTGAATTGTGAGTTTATATTGCAATTCTGGCTTTAATGCTCACAATTGTAAGTTTATATCATCCATTTTTGAGAAAGAAAGCCTTAATTATGAGTTTATATTGCAATTCTGGCTTTATTTCTCACAATTGTGAGTTTAAGTTATCCATTTTTGAGAAAGAAAGCCTGAATGATGAGTTTATATTGCAATTCTGGCTTTATTTCTCACAATTGTGAGTTTAAGTTATCCATTTTTGAGAAAGAAAGCCTGAATTATGAGTTTATATTGCAATTCTGGCTTTATTTCTCACAATTGTGAGTATATATCATCAATTTTTTGAGAAAGAAAGCCTGAATTCTGAGTTTATATTGCAATTCTGGCTTATAAACTCACAATTGTAAGTTTATTTCATCCATTTTTGAGAAAGAAAGCCTGAATTATGAGTTTATATTGCAATTCTGGCTTTAATGCTCACAATTGTAAGTTTATATCATCCATGTTTGAGAAAGAAAGTCTTAATTATGAGATTATATTGCAATTCTGGCTTTATTTCTCACAACTGTGAGAATATATCATCCATTTTTGAGAAAGAAAGCCTGAATTATGAGTTTATATTGCAATTCTGGCTTTATTTCTCACAATTGTGAGTTTATGTTATCCATTTTTGTGAAAGAAAGCCTGAATTATGAGTTTATATTGCAATTCTGGCTTAATTTCTCACAATTGTGAGTATATATCATCAATTTTTTGAGAAAGAAAGCCTGAATTATGAGTTTATATTGCAATTCAGGCTTTATTTCTCACAATTGTAAGTTTATATCATCCATTTTTGAGAAAGAAAGCCTGAATTATGAGTTTATATTGCAATTCTGGCTTTATTTCTCACAATTGTGAGCATGTATCTTCAATTTTTTGAGAAAGAAAGCCTGAATTATGAGTTTATATTGCAATTCAGGCTTTATTTCTCACAATTGTGAGTTTATGTTATCCATTTTTGTCAAAGTAAGCCTAAATTATGAGTTTATATTGCAATTCTGGCTTTATTTCTCACAATTGTGAGTATATATCATCCACTTCTGAGAAAGAAAGCCTGAATTATGAGTTAATTTTGCAATTCTGGCTTTAATGCTCACAATTGTAAGTTTATATCATCCATTTTTGAGAAAGAAAGCCTCAATTATGAGTTTATATTGCAATTCTGGCTTTAATGCTCACAACTGGAAGTTTATATCATCCATTGTTGAGAAAGAAAGCCTGAATTATCAGTTCATATTGCAATTCTGGCTTTATTTCTCACAACTGTGAGTATATATCATCCATTTCTGAGAAAGAAAGCCTGAATTATGAGTTTATATTGCAATTCTGGCTTTATTTCTCACAATTGTGAGTTTATGTTATCCATTTTTGTCAAAGTAAGCCTAAATTATGAGTTTATATTGCAATTCTGGCTTTATTTCTCACAATTGTGAGTATATATCATCCATTTCTGAGAAAGAAAGCCTGAATTATGAGTTAATTTTGCAATTCTGGCTTTGTTTCTCACAATTGTGAGGACATATCATCCATTTTTGAGAAAGAAAGCCGGAAATATGGGTTTAAATTGCAATTCTGGCTTTATTGCTCACAATTGCGGGTTTATATCATCCATTCCTGAGAAAGAAAGCCTGAATTATGAGTTCATATTGCAATTCTGGCTTTATTTCTCACAATTGTGAGTATATATATGACCCATTTCTGAGAAAGAAAGCCTGAATTATAAAAATTATATTGCAATTCTGGCTTTATTTCTGACAATTGTGAGTATATATCATCCATTTCTGAGAAAGAAAGCCTGAATTATGAGTTCATATTGCAATTATGGCTTTATTTCTCACAATTGTGAGTTTATGTTATCCAATTTTGAGAAAGAAAGCCTAAATTATGAGTTTATATTGTAATTCTGGCTTTATTGCTCACAATTGCTAGGTTATATCATCCATTTCTGAGAAAGAAAGCCTGAATTATGAGTTTATATTGCAATTATGGCTTTATTTCTCACAATTGTGAGTATATATCACCCATTTCTGAGAAAGAAAGCCTGAATTATGAGTTTATATTGCAATTCTGGCTTTAATGCTCACAATTGTAAGTTTATATCATCCATTGTTGAGAAAGAAAGCCTGAATTATCAGTTCATATTGCAATTCTGGCTTTACTTCTCACAATTGTGAGTATATATCATCAATTTTTTGAGAAAGAAAGCCTGAATTATGAGTTTATATTGCAATTCAGGCTTTATTTCTCACAATTGTGAGCATGTATCATCAATTTTTTGAGAAAGAAAGCCTGAATTATGAGTTTATATTGCAATTCTGGCTTATAAACTCACAATTGTAAGTTTATTTCATCCATTTTTGAGAAAGAAAGCCTGAATTATGAGTTTATATTGCAATTCTGGCTTTAATGCTCACAATTGTAAGTTTATATCATCCATTTTTGAGAAAGAAAGTCTGAATTATGAGTTTATATTGCAATTCTGGCTTTATTTCTCACAATTGTGAGTATATATCATCCATTTCTGAGAAAGAAAGCCTGAATTGTGAGTTTATATTGCAATTCTGGCTTTAATGCTCACAATTGTAAGTTTATATCATCCATTTTTGAGAAAGAAAGCCTTAATTATGAGTTTATATTGCAATTCTGGCTTTATTTCTCACAATTGTGAGTTTAAGTTATCCATTTTTGAAAAAGAAAGCCTGAATTATGAGTTTATATTGCAATTCTGGCTTATAAACTCACAATTGTAAGTTTATTTCATCCATTTTTGAGAAAGAAAGCCTGAATTATGAGTTTATATTGCAATTCTGGCTTTAATGCTCACAATTGTAAGTTTATATCATCCATTTTTGAGAAAGAAAGTCTTAATTATGAGATTATATTGCAATTCTGGCTTTATTTCTCACAACTGTGAGAATATATCATCCATTTTTGAGAAAGAAAGCCTGAATTATGAGTTTATATTGCAATTCTGGCTTTATTTCTCACAATTGTGAGTTTATGTTATCTATTTTTGTGAAAGAAAGCCTGAATTATGAGTTTATATTGCAATTCTGGCTTAATTTCTCACAATTGTGAGTATATATCATCAATTTTTTGAGAAAGAAAGCCTGAATTATGAGTTTATATTGCAATTCAGGCTTTATTTCTCACAATTGTAAGTTTATATCATCCATTTTTGAGAAAGAAAGCCTGAATTATGAGTTTATATTGCAATTCTGGCTTTATTTCTCACAATTGTGAGCATGTATCATCAATTTTTTGAGAAAGAAAGCCTGAATTATGAGTTTATATTGCAATTCTGGCTTATAAACTCACAATTGTAAGTTTATTTCATCCATTTTTGAGAAAGAAAGCCTGAATTATGAGTTTATATTGCAATTCTGGCATTAATGCTCACAATTGTAAGTTTATATCATCCATTTTTGAGAAAGAAAGTCTGAATTATGAGTTTATATTGCAATTCTGGCTTTATTTCTCACAATTGTGAGTATATATCATCCATTTCTGAGAAAGAAAGCCTGAATTGTGAGTTTATATTGCAATTCTGGCTTTAATGCTCACAATTGTAAGTTTATATCATCCATTTTTGAGAAAGAAAGCCTTAATTATGAGTTTATATTGCAATTCTGGCTTTATTTCTCACAATTGTGAGTTTAAGTTATCCATTTTTGAGAAAGAAAGCCTGAATGATGAGTTTATATTGCAATTCTGACTTTATTTCTCACAATTGTGAGTTTAAGTTATCCATTTTTGAGAAAGAAAGCCTGAATTATGAGTTTATATTGCAATTCTGGCTTTATTTCTCACAATTGTGAGTATATATCATCAAATTTTTTGAGAAAGAAAGCCTGAATTCTGAGTTTATATTGCAATTCTGGCTTATAAACTCACAATTGTAAGTTTATTTCATCCATTTTTGAGAAAGAAAGCCTGAATTATGAGTTTATATTGCAATTCAGGCTTTATTTCTCACAATTGTTAGTTTATGTTATCCATTTTTGAGAAAGAAAGTCTGAATTATGAGTTTATATTGCAATTCTGGCTTTATTTCTCACAATTGTGAGTATATATCATCAATTTTTTGAGAAAGAAAGCCTGAATTCTGAGTTTATATTTCAATTCTGGCTTATAAACTCACAATTGTAAGTTTATTTCATCCATTTTTGAGAAAGAAAGCCTGAATTATAAGTTTATATTGCAATTCTGGCTTTAATGCTCACAACTGGAAGTTTATATCATCCATTTTTGAGAAAGAAAGCCTCAATTATGAGTTTATATTGCAATTCTGGCTTTAATGCTCACAACTGGAAGTTTATATCATCAATTGTTGAGAAAGAAAGCCTGAATTATCAGTTCATATTGCAATTCTGGCTTTATTTCTCACAACTGTGAGTATATATCATCCATTTCTGAGAAAGAAAGCCTGAATTATGAGTTTATATTGCAATTCTGGCTTTATTTCTCACAATTGTGAGTTTATGTTATCCATTTTTGTCAAAGTAAGCCTAAATTATGAGTTTATATTGCAATTCTGGCTTTATTTCTCACAATTGTGAGTATATATCATCCACTTCTGAGAAAGAAAGCCTGAATTATGAGTTAATTTTGCAATTCTGGCTTTAATGCTCACAATTGTAAGTTTATATCATCCATTTTTGAGAAAGAAAGCCTCAATTATGAGTTTATATTGCAATTCTGGCTTTAATGCTCACAATTGTAAGTTTATATCATCCATTTTTGAGAAAGAAAGCCTCAATTATGAGTTTATATTGCAATTCTGGCTTTAATGCTCACAACTGGAAGTTTATAGCATCCATTGTTGAGAAAGAAAGCCTGAATTATCAGTTCATATTGCAATTCTGGCTTTATTTCTCACAACTGTGAGAATATATCATCCATTTTTGAGAAAGAAAGCCTGAATTATGAGTTTATATTGCAATTCTGGCTTTATTTCTCACAATTGTGAGTTTATGTTATCCATTTTTGTGAAAGAAAGCCTGAATTATGAGTTTATATTGCAATTCTGGCTTAATTTCTCACAATTGTGAGTATATATCATCAATTTTTTGAGAAAGAAAGCCTGAATTATGAGTTTATATTGCAATTCAGGCTTTATTTCTCACAATTGTAAGTTTATATCATCCATTTTTGAGAAAGAAAGCCTGAATTATGAGTTTATATTGCAATTCTGGCTTTATTTCTCACAATTGTGAGCATGTATCATCAATTTTTTGAGAAAGAAAGCCTGAATTATGAGTTTATATTGCAATTCTGGCTTATAAACTCACAATTGTAAGTTTATTTCATCCATTTTTGAGAAAGAAAGCCTGAATTATGAGTTTATATTGCAATTCAGGCTTCATTTCTCACAATTGTGAGTATATATCATCAATTTTTTGAGAAAGAAAGCCTGAATTATGAGTTTATATTGCATTTCTGGCTTATAAACTCACAATTGTAAGTTTATTTCATCCATTTTTGAGAAAGAAAGCCTGAATTATGAGTTTATATTGCAATTCTGGCTTTAATGCACACAATTGTAAGTTTATATCATCCATTTTTGAGAAAGAAAGTCTTAATTATGAGATTATATTGCAATTCTGGCTTTATTTCTCACAACTGTGAGAATATATCATCCATTTTTGAGAAAGAAAGCCTGAATTATGAGTTTATATTGCAATTCTGGCTTTATTTCTCACAATTGTGAGTTTATGTTATCCATTTTTGTGAAAGAAAGCCTGAATTATGAGTTTATATTGCAATTCTGGCTTAATTTCTCACAATTGTGAGTATATATCATCAATTTTTTGAGAAAGAAAGCCTGAATTATGAGTTTATATTGCAATTCAGGCTTTATTTCTCACAATTGTAAGTTTATATCATCCATTTTTGAGAAAGAAAGCCTGAATTATGAGTTTATATTGCAATTCTGGCTTTATTTCTCACAATTGTGAGCATGTATCATCAATTTTTTGAGAAAGAAAGCCTGAATTATGAGTTTATATTGCAATTCTGGCTTATAAACTCATAATTGTAAGTTTATTTCATCCATTTTTGAGAAAGAAAGCCTGAATTATGAGTTTATATTGCAATTCTGGCTTTAATGCTCACAATTGTAAGTTTATATCATCCATTTTTGAGAAAGAAAGTCTGAATTATGAGTTTATATTGCAATTCTGGCTTTATTTCTCACAATTGTGAGTATATATCATCCATTTCTGAGAAAGAAAGCCTGAATTGTGAGTTTATATTGCAATTCTGGCTTTAATGCTCACAATTGTAAGTTTATATCATCCATTTTTGAGAAAGAAAGCCTTAATTATGAGTTTATATTGCAATTCTGGCTTTATTTCTCACAATTGTGAGTTTAAGTTATCCATTTTTGAGAAAGAAAGCCTGAATGATGAGTTTATATTGCAATTCTGGCTTTATTTCTCACAATTGTGAGTTTAAGTTATCCATTTTTGAGAAAGAAAGCCTGAATTATGAGTTTATATTGCAATTCTGGCTTTATTTCTCACAATTGTGAGTATATATCATCAATTTTTTGAGAAAGAAAGCCTGAATTCTGAGTTTATATTGCAATTCTGGCTTATAAACTCACAATTGTAAGTTTATTTCATCCATTTTTGAGAAAGAAAGCCTGAATTATGAGTTTATATTGCAATTCTGGCTTTAATGCTCACAATTGTAAGTTTATATCATCCATGTTTGAGAAAGAAAGTCTTAATTATGAGATTATATTGCAATTCTGGCTTTATTTCTCACAACTGTGAGAATATATCATCCATTTTTGAGAAAGAAAGCCTGAATTATGAGTTTATATTGTAATTCTGGCTTTATTTCTCACAATTGTGAGTTTATGTTATCCATTTTTGTGAAAGAAAGCCTGAATTATGAGTTTATATTGCAATTCTGGCTTAATTTCTCACAATTGTGAGTATATATCATCAATTTTTTGAGAAAGAAAGCCTGAATTATGAGTTTATATTGCAATTCAGGCTTTATTTCTCACAATTGTAAGTTTATATCATCCATTTTTGAGAAAGAAAGCCTGAATTATGAGTTTATATTGCAATTCTGGCTTTATTTCTCACAATTGTGAGCATGTATCTTCAATTTTTTGAGAAAGAAAGCCTGAATTATGAGTTTATATTGCAATTCAGGCTTTATTTCTCACAATTGTGAGTTTATGTTATCCATTTTTGTCAAAGTAAGCCTAAATTATGAGTTTATATTGCAATTCTGGCTTTATTTCTCACAATTGTGAGTATATATCATCCATTTCTGAGAAAGAAAGCCTGAATTATGAGTTAATTTTGCAATTCTGGCTTTAATGCTCACAATTGTAAGTTTATATCATCCATTTTTGAGAAAGAAAGCCTCAATTATGAGTTTATATTGCAATTCTGGCTTTAATGCTCACAATTGTAAGTTTATATCATCCATTTTTGAGAAAGAAAGCCTCAATTATGAGTTTATATTGCAATTCTGGCTTTAATGCTCACAACTGGAAGTTTATATCATCCATTGTTGAGAAAGAAAGCCTGAATTATCAGTTCATATTGCAATTCTGGCTTTATTTCTCACAACTGTGAGTATATATCATCCATTTCTGAGAAAGAAAGCCTGAATTATGAGTTTATATTGCAATTCTGGCTTTATTTCTCACAATTGTGAGTTTATGTTATCCATTTTTGTCGAAGTAAGCCTAAATTATGAGTTTATATTGCAATTCTGGCTTTATTTCTCACAATTGTGAGTATATATCATCCATTTCTGAGAAAGAAAGCCTGAATTATGAGTTAATTTTGCAATTCTGGCTTTGTTTCTCACAATTGTGAGGACATATCATCCATTTTTGAGAAAGAAAGCCGGAAATATGGGTGTAAATTGCAATTCTGGCTTTATTGCTCACAATTGCGGGTTTATATCATCCATTCCTGAGAAAGAAAGCCTGAATTATGAGTTCATATTGCAATTCTGGCTTTATTTCTCACAATTGTGAGTATATATATGACCCATTTCTGAGAAAGAAAGCCTGAATTATAAAAATTATATTGCAATTCTGGCTTTATTTCTGACAATTGTGAGTATATATCATCCATTTCTGAGAAAGAAAGCCTGAATTATGAGTTTATATTGCAATTATGGCTTTATTTCTCACAATTGTGAGTTTATGTTATCCAATTTTGAGAAAGAAAGCCTAAATTACGAGTTTATATTGTAATTCTGGCTTTATTGCTCACAATTGCTAGGTTATATCATCCATTTCTGAGAAAGAAAGCCTGAATTATGAGTTTATATTGCAATTCTGACTTTATTTCTCACAATTGTGAGTTTAAGTTATCCATTTTTGAGAAAGAAAGCCTGAATTATGAGTTTATATTGCAATTCTGGCTTTATTTCTCACAATTGTGAGTATATATCATCAATTTTTTGAGAAAGAAAGCCTGAATTCTGAGTTTATATTGCAATTCTGGCTTATAAACTCACAATTGTAAGTTTATTTCATCCATTTTTGAGAAAGAAAGCCTGAATTATGAGTTTATATTGCAATTCAGGCTTTATTTCTCACAATTGTTAGTTTATGTTATCCATTTTTGAGAAAGAAAGTCTGAATTATGAGTTTATATTGCAATTCTGGCTTTATTTCTCACAATTGTGAGTATATATCATCAATTTTTTGAGAAAGAAAGCCTGAATTCTGAGTTTATATTTCAATTCTGGCTTATAAACTCACAATTGTAAGTTTATTTCATCCATTTTTGAGAAAGAAAGCCTGAATTATGAGTTTATATTGCAATTCTGGCTTTAATGCTCACAACTGGAAGTTTATATCATCCATTTTTGAGAAAGAAAGCCTCAATTATGAGTTTATATTGCAATTCTGGCTTTAATGCTCACAACTGGAAGTTTATATCATCCATTGTTGAGAAAGAAAGCCTGAATTATCAGTTCATATTGCAATTCTGGCTTTATTTCTCACAACTGTGAGTATATATCATCCATTTCTGAGAAAGAAAGCCTGAATTATGAGTTTATATTGCAATTCTGGCTTTATTTCTCACAATTGTGAGTTTATGTTATCCATTTTTGTCAAAGTAAGCCTAAATTATGAGTTTATATTGCAATTCTGGCTTTATTTCTCACAATTGTGAGTATATATCATCCACTTCTGAGAAAGAAAGCCTGAATTATGAGTTAATTTTGCAATTCTGGCTTTAATGCTCACAATTGTAAGTTTATATCATCCATTTTTGAGAAAGAAAGCCTCAATTATGAGTTTATATTGCAATTCTGGCTTTAATGCTCACAATTGTAAGTTTATATCATCCATTTTTGAGAAAGAAAGCCTCAATTATGAGTTTATATTGCAATTCTGGCTTTAATGCTCATACCTGGAAGTTTATAGCATCCATTGTTGAGAAAGAAAGCCTGAATTATCAGTTCATATTGCAATTCTGGCTTTATTTCTCACAACTGTGAGAATATATCATCCATTTTTGAGAAAGAAAGCCTGAATTATGAGTTTATATTGCAATTCTGGCTTTATTTCTCACAATTGTGAGTTTATGTTATCCATTTTTGTGAAAGAAAGCCTGAATTATGAGTTTATATTGCAATTCTGGCTTAATTTCTCACAATTGTGAGTATATATCATCAATTTTTTGAGAAAGAAAGCCTGAATTATGAGTTTATATTGCAATTCAGGCTTTATTTCTCACAATTGTAAGTTTATATCATCCATTTTTGAGAAAGAAAGCCTGAATTATGAGTTTATATTGCAATTCTGGCTTTATTTCTCACAATTGTGAGCATGTATCATCAATTTTTTGAGAAAGAAAGCCTGAATTATGAGTTTATATTGCAATTCTGGCTTATAAACTCACAATTGTAAGTTTATTTCATCCATTTTTGAGAAAGAAAGCCTGAATTATGAGTTTATATTGCAATTCAGGCTTCATTTCTCACAATTGTGAGTATATATCATCAATTTTTTGAGAAAGAAAGCCTGAATTATGAGTTTATATTGCATTTCTGGCTTATAAACTCACAATTGTAAGTTTATTTCATCCATTTTTGAGAAAGAAAGCCTGAATTATGAGTTTATATTGCAATTCTGGCTTTAATGCACACAATTGTAAGTTTATATCATCCATTTTTGAGAAAGAAAGTCTTAATTATGAGATTATATTGCAATTCTGGCTTTATTTCTCACAACTGTGAGAATATATCATCCATTTTTGAGAAAGAAAGCCTGAATTATGAGTTTATATTGCAATTCTGGCTTTATTTCTCACAATTGTGAGTTTATGTTATCCATTTTTGTGAAAGAAAGCCTGAATTATGAGTTTATATTGCAATTCTGGCTTAATTTCTCACAATTGTGAGTATATATCATCAATTTTTTGAGAAAGAAAGCCTGAATTATGAGTTTATATTGCAATTCAGGCTTTATTTCTCACAATTGTAAGTTTATATCATCCATTTTTGAGAAAGAAAGCCTGAATTATGAGTTTATATTGCAATTCTGGCTTTATTTCTCACAATTGTGAGCATGTATCATCAATTTTTTGAGAAAGAAAGCCTGAATTATGAGTTTATATTGCAATTCTGGCTTATAAACTCACAATTGTAAGTTTATTTCATCCATTTTTGAGAAAGAAAGCCTGAATTATGAGTTTATATTGCAATTCTGGCTTTAATGCTCACAATTGTAAGTTTATATCATCCATTTTTGAGAAAGAAAGTCTGAATTATGAGTTTATATTGCAATTCTGGCTTTATTTCTCACAATTGTGAGTATATATCATCCATTTCTGAGAAAGAAAGCCTGAATTGTGAGTTTATATTGCAATTCTGGCTTTAATGCTCACAATTGTAAGTTTATATCATCCATTTTTGAGAAAGAAAGCCTTAATTATGAGTTTATATTGCAATTCTGGCTTTATTTCTCACAATTGTGAGTTTAAGTTATCCATTTTTGAGAAAGAAAGCCTGAATGATGAGTTTATATTGCAATTCTGGCTTTATTTCTCACAATTGTGAGTTTAAGTTATCCATTTTTGAGAAAGAAAGCCTGAATTATGAGTTTATATTGCAATTCTGGCTTTATTTCTCACAATTGTGAGCATGTATCATCAATTTTTTGAGAAAGAAAGCCTGAATTATGAGTTTATATTGCAATTCTGGCTTATAAACTCACAATTGTAAGTTTATTTCATCCATTTTTGAGAAAGAAAGCCTGAATTATGAGTTTATATTGCAATTCTGGCTTTAATGCTCACAATTGTAAGTTTATATCATCCATTTTTGAGAAAGAAAGTCTGAATTATGAGTTTATATTGCAATTCTGGCTTTATTTCTCACAATTGTGAGTATATATCATCCATTTCTGAGAAAGAAAGCCTGAATTGTGAGTTTATATTGCAATTCTGGCTTTAATGCTCACAATTGTAAGTTTATATCATCCATTTTTGAGAAAGAAAGCCTTAATTATGAGTTTATATTGCAATTCTGGCTTTATTTCTCACAATTGTGAGTTTAAGTTATCCATTTTTGAGAAAGAAAGCCTGAATGATGAGTTTATATTGCAATTCTGGCTTTATTTCTCACAATTGTGAGTTTAAGTTATCCATTTTTGAGAAAGAAAGCCTGAATTATGAGTTTATATTGCAATTCTGGCTTTATTTCTCACAATTGTGAGTATATATCATCAATTTTTTGAGAAAGAAAGCCTGAATTCTGAGTTTATATTGCAATTCTGGCTTATAAACTCACAATTGTAAGTTTATTTCATCCATTTTTGAGAAAGAAAGCCTGAATTATGAGTTTATATTGCAATTCTGGCTTTAATGCTCACAATTGTAAGTTTATATCATCCATGTTTGAGAAAGAAAGTCTTAATTATGAGATTATATTGCAATTCTGGCTTTATTTCTCACAACTGTGAGAATATATCATCCATTTTTGAGAAAGAAAGCCTGAATTATGAGTTTATATTGTAATTCTGGCTTTATTTCTCACAATTGTGAGTTTATGTTATCCATTTTTGTCAAAGTAAGCCTAAATTATGAGTTTATATTGCAATTCTGGCTTTATTTCTCACAATTGTGAGTATATATCATCCATTTCTGAGAAAGAAAGCCTGAATTATGAGTTAATTTTGCAATTCTGGCTTTGTTTCTCACAATTGTGAGGACATATCATCCATTTTTGAGAAAGAAAGCCGGAAATATGGGTTTAAATTGCAATTCTGGCTTTATTGCTCACAATTGCGGGTTTATATCATCCATTCCTAAGAAAGAAAGCCTGAATTATGAGTTCATATTGCAATTCTGGCTTTATTTCTCACAATTGTGAGTATATATATGACCCATTTCTGAGAAAGAAAGCCTGAATTATAAAAATTATATTGCAATTCTGGCTTTATTTCTGACAATTGTGAGTATATATCATCCATTTCTGAGAAAGAAAGCCTGAATTATGAGTTCATATTGCAATTATGGCTTTATTTCTCACAATTGTGAGTTTATGTTATCCAATTTTGAGAAAGAAAGCCTAAATTATGAGTTTATATTGTAATTCTGGCTTTATTGCTCACAATTGCTAGGTTATATCATCCATTTCTGAGAAAGAAAGCCTGAATTATGAGTTTATATTGCAATTATGGCTTTATTTCTCACAATTGTGAGTATATATCACCCATTTCTGAGAAAGAAAGCCTGAATTATGAGTTTATATTGCAATTCTGGCTTTAATGCTCACAATTGTAAGTTTATATCATCCATTGTTGAGAAAGAAAGCCTGAATTATCAGTTCATATTGCAATTCTGGCTTTACTTCTCACAATTGTGAGTATATATCATCAATTTTTTGAGAAAGAAAGCCTGAATTATGAGTTTATATTGCAATTCAGGCTTTATTTCTCACAATTGTGAGCATGTATCATCAATTTTTTGAGAAAGAAAGCCTGAATTATGAGTTTATATTGCAATTCTGGCTTATAAACTCACAATTGTAAGTTTATTTCATCCATTTTTGAGAAAGAAAGCCTGAATTATGAGTTTATATTGCAATTCTGGCTTTAATGCTCACAATTGTAAGTTTATATCATCCATTTTTGAGAAAGAAAGTCTGAATTATGAGTTTATATTGCAATTCTGGCTTTATTTCTCACAATTGTGAGTATATATCATCCATTTCTGAGAAAGAAAGCCTGAATTGTGAGTTTATATTGCAATTCTGGCTTTAATGCTCACAATTGTAAGTTTATATCATCCATTTTTGAGAAAGAAAGCCTTAATTATGAGTTTATATTGCAATTCTGGCTTTATTTCTCACAATTGTGAGTTTAAGTTATCCATTTTTGAAAAAGAAAGCCTGAATTATGAGTTTATATTGCAATTCTGGCTTATAAACTCACAATTGTAAGTTTATTTCATCCATTTTTGAGAAAGAAAGCCTGAATTATGAGTTTATATTGCAATTCTGGCTTTAATGCTCACAATTGTAAGTTTATATCATCCATTTTTGAGAAAGAAAGTCTTAATTATGAGATTATATTGCAATTCTGGCTTTATTTCTCACAACTGTGAGAATATATCATCCATTTTTGAGAAAGAAAGCCTGAATTATGAGTTTATATTGCAATTCTGGCTTTATTTCTCACAATTGTGAGTTTATGTTATCTATTTTTGTGAAAGAAAGCCTGAATTATGAGTTTATATTGCAATTCTGGCTTAATTTCTCACAATTGTGAGTATATATCATCAATTTTTTGAGAAAGAAAGCCTGAATTATGAGTTTATATTGCAATTCAGGCTTTATTTCTCACAATTGTAAGTTTATATCATCCATTTTTGAGAAAGAAAGCCTGAATTATGAGTTTATATTGCAATTCTGGCTTTATTTCTCACAATTGTGAGCATGTATCATCAATTTTTTGAGAAAGAAAGCCTGAATTATGAGTTTATATTGCAATTCTGGCTTATAAACTCACAATTGTAAGTTTATTTCATCCATTTTTGAGAAAGAAAGCCTGAATTATGAGTTTATATTGCAATTCTGGCATTAATGCTCACAATTGTAAGTTTATATCATCCATTTTTGAGAAAGAAAGTCTGAATTATGAGTTTATATTGCAATTCTGGCTTTATTTCTCACAATTGTGAGTATATATCATCCATTTCTGAGAAAGAAAGCCTGAATTGTGAGTTTATATTGCAATTCTGGCTTTAATGCTCACAATTGTAAGTTTATATCATCCATTTTTGAGAAAGAAAGCCTTAATTATGAGTTTATATTGCAATTCTGGCTTTATTTCTCACAATTGTGAGTTTAAGTTATCCATTTTTGAGAAAGAAAGCCTGAATGATGAGTTTATATTGCAATTCTGACTTTATTTCTCACAATTGTGAGTTTAAGTTATCCATTTTTGAGAAAGAAAGCCTGAATTATGAGTTTATATTGCAATTCTGGCTTTATTTCTCACAATTGTGAGTATATATCATCAAATTTTTTGAGAAAGAAAGCCTGAATTCTGAGTTTATATTGCAATTCTGGCTTATAAACTCACAATTGTAAGTTTATTTCATCCATTTTTGAGAAAGAAAGCCTGAATTATGAGTTTATATTGCAATTCAGGCTTTATTTCTCACAATTGTTAGTTTATGTTATCCATTTTTGAGAAAGAAAGTCTGAATTATGAGTTTATATTGCAATTCTGGCTTTATTTCTCACAATTGTGAGTATATATCATCAATTTTTTGAGAAAGAAAGCCTGAATTCTGAGTTTATATTTCAATTCTGGCTTATAAACTCACAATTGTAAGTTTATTTCATCCATTTTTGAGAAAGAAAGCCTGAATTATAAGTTTATATTGCAATTCTGGCTTTAATGCTCACAACTGGAAGTTTATATCATCCATTTTTGAGAAAGAAAGCCTCAATTATGAGTTTATATTGCAATTCTGGCTTTAATGCTCACAACTGGAAGTTTATATCATCAATTGTTGAGAAAGAAAGCCTGAATTATCAGTTCATATTGCAATTCTGGCTTTATTTCTCACAACTGTGAGTATATATCATCCATTTCTGAGAAAGAAAGCCTGAATTATGAGTTTATATTGCAATTCTGGCTTTATTTCTCACAATTGTGAGTTTATGTTATCCATTTTTGTCAAAGTAAGCCTAAATTATGAGTTTATATTGCAATTCTGGCTTTATTTCTCACAATTGTGAGTATATATCATCCACTTCTGAGAAAGAAAGCCTGAATTATGAGTTAATTTTGCAATTCTGGCTTTAATGCTCACAATTGTAAGTTTATATCATCCATTTTTGAGAAAGAAAGCCTCAATTATGAGTTTATATTGCAATTCTGGCTTTAATGCTCACAATTGTAAGTTTATATCATCCATTTTTGAGAAAGAAAGCCTCAATTATGAGTTTATATTGCAATTCTGGCTTTAATGCTCACAACTGGAAGTTTATAGCATCCATTGTTGAGAAAGAAAGCCTGAATTATCAGTTCATATTGCAATTCTGGCTTTATTTCTCACAATTGTGAGAATATATCATCCATTTTTGAGAAAGAAAGCCTGAATTATGAGTTTATATTGCAATTCTGGCTTTATTTCTCACAATTGTGAGTTTATGTTATCCATTTTTGTGAAAGAAAGCCTGAATTATGAGTTTATATTGCAATTCTGGCTTAATTTCTCACAATTGTGAGTATATATCATCAATTTTTTGAGAAAGAAAGCCTGAATTATGAGTTTATATTGCAATTCAGGCTTTATTTCTCACAATTGTAAGTTTATATCATCCATTTTTGAGAAAGAAAGCCTGAATTATGAGTTTATATTGCAATTCTGGCTTTATTTCTCACAATTGTGAGCATGTATCATCAATTTTTTGAGAAAGAAAGCCTGAATTATGAGTTTATATTGCAATTCTGGCTTATAAACTCACAATTGTAAGTTTATTTCATCCATTTTTGAGAAAGAAAGCCTGAATTATGAGTTTATATTGCAATTCAGGCTTCATTTCTCACAATTGTGAGTATATATCATCAATTTTTTGAGAAAGAAAGCCTGAATTATGAGTTTATATTGCATTTCTGGCTTATAAACTCACAATTGTAAGTTTATTTCATCCATTTTTGAGAAAGAAAGCCTGAATTATGAGTTTATATTGCAATTCTGGCTTTAATGCACACAATTGTAAGTTTATATCATCCATTTTTGAGAAAGAAAGTCTTAATTATGAGATTATATTGCAATTCTGGCTTTATTTCTCACAACTGTGAGAATATATCATCCATTTTTGAGAAAGAAAGCCTGAATTATGAGTTTATATTGCAATTCTGGCTTTATTTCTCACAATTGTGAGTTTATGTTATCCATTTTTGTGAAAGAAAGCCTGAATTATGAGTTTATATTGCAATTCTGGCTTAATTTCTCACAATTGTGAGTATATATCATCAATTTTTTGAGAAAGAAAGCCTGAATTATGAGTTTATATTGCAATTCAGGCTTTATTTCTCACAATTGTAAGTTTATATCATCCATTTTTGAGAAAGAAAGCCTGAATTATGAGTTTATATTGCAATTCTGGCTTTATTTCTCACAATTGTGAGCATGTATCATCAATTTTTTGAGAAAGAAAGCCTGAATTATGAGTTTATATTGCAATTCTGGCTTATAAACTCATAATTGTAAGTTTATTTCATCCATTTTTGAGAAAGAAAGCCTGAATTATGAGTTTATATTGCAATTCTGGCTTTAATGCTCACAATTGTAAGTTTATATCATCCATTTTTGAGAAAGAAAGTCTGAATTATGAGTTTATATTGCAATTCTGGCTTTATTTCTCACAATTGTGAGTATATATCATCCATTTCTGAGAAAGAAAGCCTGAATTGTGAGTTTATATTGCAATTCTGGCTTTAATGCTCACAATTGTAAGTTTATATCATCCATTTTTGAGAAAGAAAGCCTTAATTATGAGTTTATATTGCAATTCTGGCTTTATTTCTCACAATTGTGAGTTTAAGTTATCCATTTTTGAGAAAGAAAGCCTGAATGATGAGTTTATATTGCAATTCTGGCTTTATTTCTCACAATTGTGAGTTTAAGTTATCCATTTTTGAGAAAGAAAGCCTGAATTATGAGTTTATATTGCAATTCTGGCTTTATTTCTCACAATTGTGAGTATATATCATCAATTTTTTGAGAAAGAAAGCCTGAATTCTGAGTTTATATTGCAATTCTGGCTTATAAACTCACAATTGTAAGTTTATTTCATCCATTTTTGAGAAAGAAAGCCTGAATTATGAGTTTATATTGCAATTCTGGCTTTAATGCTCACAATTGTAAGTTTATATCATCCATGTTTGAGAAAGAAAGTCTTAATTATGAGATTATATTGCAATTCTGGCTTTATTTCTCACAACTGTGAGAATATATCATCCATTTTTGAGAAAGAAAGCCTGAATTATGAGTTTATATTGTAATTCTGGCTTTATTTCTCACAATTGTGAGTTTATGTTATCCATTTTTGTGAAAGAAAGCCTGAATTATGAGTTTATATTGCAATTCTGGCTTAATTTCTCACAATTGTGAGTATATATCATCAATTTTTTGAGAAAGAAAGCCTGAATTATGAGTTTATATTGCAATTCAGGCTTTATTTCTCACAATTGTAAGTTTATATCATCCATTTTTGAGAAAGAAAGCCTGAATTATGAGTTTATATTGCAATTCTGGCTTTATTTCTCACAATTGTGAGCATGTATCTTCAATTTTTTGAGAAAGAAAGCCTGAATTATGAGTTTATATTGCAATTCAGGCTTTATTTCTCACAATTGTGAGTTTATGTTATCCATTTTTGTCAAAGTAAGCCTAAATTATGAGTTTATATTGCAATTCTGGCTTTATTTCTCACAATTGTGAGTATATATCATCCATTTCTGAGAAAGAAAGCCTGAATTATGAGTTAATTTTGCAATTCTGGCTTTAATGCTCACAATTGTAAGTTTATATCATCCATTTTTGAGAAAGAAAGCCTCAATTATGAGTTTATATTGCAATTCTGGCTTTAATGCTCACAATTGTAAGTTTATATCATCCATTTTTGAGAAAGAAAGCCTCAATTATGAGTTTATATTGCAATTCTGGCTTTAATGCTCACAACTGGAAGTTTATATCATCCATTGTTGAGAAAGAAAGCCTGAATTATCAGTTCATATTGCAATTCTGGCTTTATTTCTCACAACTGTGAGTATATATCATCCATTTCTGAGAAAGAAAGCCTGAATTATGAGTTTATATTGCAATTCTGGCTTTATTTCTCACAATTGTGAGTTTATGTTATCCATTTTTGTCGAAGTAAGCCTAAATTATGAGTTTATATTGCAATTCTGGCTTTATTTCTCACAATTGTGAGTATATATCATCCATTTCTGAGAAAGAAAGCCTGAATTATGAGTTAATTTTGCAATTCTGGCTTTGTTTCTCACAATTGTGAGGACATATCATCCATTTTTGAGAAAGAAAGCCGGAAATATGGGTGTAAATTGCAATTCTGGCTTTATTGCTCACAATTGCGGGTTTATATCATCCATTCCTGAGAAAGAAAGCCTGAATTATGAGTTCATATTGCAATTCTGGCTTTATTTCTCACAATTGTGAGTATATATATGACCCATTTCTGAGAAAGAAAGCCTGAATTATAAAAATTATATTGCAATTCTGGCTTTATTTCTGACAATTGTGAGTATATATCATCCATTTCTGAGAAAGAAAGCCTGAATTATGAGTTTATATTGCAATTATGGCTTTATTTCTCACAATTGTGAGTTTATGTTATCCAATTTTGAGAAAGAAAGCCTAAATTACGAGTTTATATTGTAATTCTGGCTTTATTGCTCACAATTGCTAGGTTATATCATCCATTTCTGAGAAAGAAAGCCTGAATTATGAGTTTATATTGCAATTCTGACTTTATTTCTCACAATTGTGAGTTTAAGTTATCCATTTTTGAGAAAGAAAGCCTGAATTATGAGTTTATATTGCAATTCTGGCTTTATTTCTCACAATTGTGAGTATATATCATCAATTTTTTGAGAAAGAAAGCCTGAATTCTGAGTTTATATTGCAATTCTGGCTTATAAACTCACAATTGTAAGTTTATTTCATCCATTTTTGAGAAAGAAAGCCTGAATTATGAGTTTATATTGCAATTCAGGCTTTATTTCTCACAATTGTTAGTTTATGTTATCCATTTTTGAGAAAGAAAGTCTGAATTATGAGTTTATATTGCAATTCTGGCTTTATTTCTCACAATTGTGAGTATATATCATCAATTTTTTGAGAAAGAAAGCCTGAATTCTGAGTTTATATTTCAATTCTGGCTTATAAACTCACAATTGTAAGTTTATTTCATCCATTTTTGAGAAAGAAAGCCTGAATTATGAGTTTATATTGCAATTCTGGCTTTAATGCTCACAACTGGAAGTTTATATCATCCATTTTTGAGAAAGAAAGCCTCAATTATGAGTTTATATTGCAATTCTGGCTTTAATGCTCACAACTGGAAGTTTATATCATCCATTGTTGAGAAAGAAAGCCTGAATTATCAGTTCATATTGCAATTCTGGCTTTATTTCTCACAACTGTGAGTATATATCATCCATTTCTGAGAAAGAAAGCCTGAATTATGAGTTTATATTGCAATTCTGGCTTTATTTCTCACAATTGTGAGTTTATGTTATCCATTTTTGTCAAAGTAAGCCTAAATTATGAGTTTATATTGCAATTCTGGCTTTATTTCTCACAATTGTGAGTATATATCATCCACTTCTGAGAAAGAAAGCCTGAATTATGAGTTAATTTTGCAATTCTGGCTTTAATGCTCACAATTGTAAGTTTATATCATCCATTTTTGAGAAAGAAAGCCTCAATTATGAGTTTATATTGCAATTCTGGCTTTAATGCTCACAATTGTAAGTTTATATCATCCATTTTTGAGAAAGAAAGCCTCAATTATGAGTTTATATTGCAATTCTGGCTTTAATGCTCATACCTGGAAGTTTATAGCATCCATTGTTGAGAAAGAAAGCCTGAATTATCAGTTCATATTGCAATTCTGGCTTTAATGCTCACAACTGGAAGTTTATATCATCCATTTTTGAGAAAGAAAGCCTCAATTATGAGTTTATATTGCAATTCTGGCTTTAATGCTCACAACTGGAAGTTTATATCATCCATTGTTGAGAAAGAAAGCCTGAATTATCAGTTCATATTGCAATTCTGGCTTTATTTCTCACAACTGTGAGTATATATCATCCATTTCTGAGAAAGAAAGCCTGAATTATGAGTTTATATTGCAATTCTGGCTTTATTTCTCACAATTGTGAGTTTATGTTATCCATTTTTGTCAAAGTAAGCCTAAATTATGAGTTTATATTGCAATTCTGGCTTTATTTCTCACAATTGTGAGTATATATCATCCACTTCTGAGAAAGAAAGCCTGAATTATGAGTTAATTTTGCAATTCTGGCTTTAATGCTCACAATTGTAAGTTTATATCATCCATTTTTGAGAAAGAAAGCCTCAATTATGAGTTTATATTGCAATTCAGGCTTTATTTCTCACAATTGTAAGTTTATATCATCCATTTTTGAGAAAGAAAGCCTCAATTATGAGTTTATATTGCAATTCTGGCTTTAATGCTCACATCTGGAAGTTTATATCATCCATTGTTGAGAAAGAAAGCCTGAATTATCAGTTCATATTGCAATTCTGGCTTTATTTCTCACAACTGTGAGAATATATCATCCATTTTTGAGAAAGAAAGCCTGAATTATGAGTTTATATTGCAATTCTGGCTTTATTTCTCACAATTGTGAGTTTATGTTATCCATTTTTGTGAAAGAAAGCCTGAATTATGAGTTTATATTGCAATTCTGGCTTAATTTCTCACAATTGTGAGTATATATCATCAATTTTTTGAGAAAGAAAGCCTGAATTATGAGTTTATATTGCAATTCAGGCTTTATTTCTCACAATTGTAAGTTTATATCATCCATTTTTGAGAAAGAAAGCCTGAATTATGAGTTTATATTGCAATTCTGGCTTTATTTCTCACAATTGTGAGCATGTATCATCAATTTTTTGAGAAAGAAAGCCTGAATTATGAGTTTATATTGCAATTCTGGCTTATAAACTCACAATTGTAAGTTTATTTCATCCATTTTTGAGAAAGAAAGCCTGAATTATGAGTTTATATTGCAATTCAGGCTTCATTTCTCACAATTGTGAGTATATATCATCAATTTTTTGAGAAAGAAAGCCTGAATTATGAGTTTATATTGCATTTCTGGCTTATAAACTCACAATTGTAAGTTTATTTCATCCATTTTTGAGAAAGAAAGCCTGAATTATGAGTTTATATTGCAATTCTGGCTTTAATGCACACAATTGTAAGTTTATATCATCCATTTTTGAGAAAGAAAGTCTTAATTATGAGATTATATTGCAATTCTGGCTTTATTTCTCACAACTGTGAGAATATATCATCCATTTTTGAGAAAGAAAGCCTGAATTATGAGTTTATATTGCAATTCTGGCTTTATTTCTCACAATTGTGAGTTTATGTTATCCATTTTTGTGAAAGAAAGCCTGAATTATGAGTTTATATTGCAATTCTGGCTTAATTTCTCACAATTGTGAGTATATATCATCAATTTTTTGAGAAAGAAAGCCTGAATTATGAGTTTATATTGCAATTCAGGCTTTATTTCTCACAATTGTAAGTTTATATCATCCATTTTTGAGAAAGAAAGCCTGAATTATGAGTTTATATTGCAATTCTGGCTTTATTTCTCACAATTGTGAGCATGTATCATCAATTTTTTGAGAAAGAAAGCCTGAATTATGAGTTTATATTGCAATTCTGGCTTATAAACTCACAATTGTAAGTTTATTTCATCCATTTTTGAGAAAGAAAGCCTGAATTATGAGTTTATATTGCAATTCTGGCTTTAATGCTCACAATTGTAAGTTTATATCATCCATTTTTGAGAAAGAAAGTCTGAATTATGAGTTTATATTGCAATTCTGGCTTTATTTCTCACAATTGTGAGTATATATCATCCATTTCTGAGAAAGAAAGCCTGAATTGTGAGTTTATATTGCAATTCTGGCTTTAATGCTCACAATTGTAAGTTTATATCATCCATTTTTGAGAAAGAAAGCCTTAATTATGAGTTTATATTGCAATTCTGGCTTTATTTCTCACAATTGTGAGTTTAAGTTATCCATTTTTGAGAAAGAAAGCCTGAATGATGAGTTTATATTGCAATTCTGGCTTTATTTCTCACAATTGTGAGTTTAAGTTATCCATTTTTGAGAAAGAAAGCCTGAATTATGAGTTTATATTGCAATTCTGGCTTTATTTCTCACAATTGTGAGTATATATCATCAATTTTTTGAGAAAGAAAGTCTTAATTATGAGATTATATTGCAATTCTGGCTTAATTTCTCACAATTGTGAGTTTATGTTATCCATTTTTGTCAAAGTAAGCCTAAATTATGAGTTTATATTGCAATTCTGGCTTTATTTCTCACAATTGTGAGTATATATCATCCATTTCTGAGAAAGAAAGCCTGAATTATGAGTTAATTTTGCAATTCTGGCTTTGTTTCTCACAATTGTGAGAATATATCATCCATTTTTGAGAAAGAAAGCCGGAAATATGGGTTTAAATTGCAATTCTGGCTTTATTGCTCACAATTGCGGGTTTATATCATCCATTCCTGAGAAAGAAAGCCTGAATTATGAGTTCATATTGCAATTCTGGCTTTATTTCTCACAATTGTGAGTATATATATGACCCATTTCTGAGAAAGAAAGCCTGAATTATAAAAATTATATTGCAATTCTGGCTTTATTTCTGACAATTGTGAGTATATATCATCCATTTCTGAGAAAGAAAGCCTGAATTATGAGTTTATATTGCAATTATGGCTTTATTTCTCACAATTGTGAGTTTATGTTATCCAATTTTGAGAAAGAAAGCCTAAATTATGAGTTTATATTGTAATTCTGACTTTATTGCTCACAATTGCTAGGTTATATCATCCATTTCTGAGAAAGAAAGCCTGAATTATGAGTTTATATTGCAATTCTGGCTTTATTTCTCACAATTGTGAGTATATATCACCCATTTCTGAGAAAGAAAGCCTGAATTATGAGTTTATATTGCAATTCTGGCTTTATTTCTCACAATTGTGAGTATATATCATCCACTTCTGAGAAAGAAAGCCTGAATTATGAGTTTATTTTGCAATTCTGGCTTAATTTCTCACAATTGTGAGTATATATCACCCATTTCTGAGAAAGAAAGCCTGAATTTTGAGTTTATATTGCAATTCTGGCTTTAATGCTCACAGTCGTAAGTTTATATCATCCATTGTTGAGAAAGAAAGCCTGAATTATCAGTTCATATTGCAATTCTGGCTTTACTTCTCACAATTGTGAGTATATATCATCAATTTTTTGAGAAAGAAAGCCTGAATTATGAGTTTATATTGCAATTCAGGCTTTATTTCTCACAATTGTAAGTTTATTTCATCCATTTTTGAGAAAGAAAGCCTGAATTATGAGTTTATATTGCAATTCTGGCTTTATTTCTCACAATTGTGAGCATGTATCATCAATTTTTTGAGAAAGAAAGCCTGAATTATGAGTTTATATTGCAATTCTGGCTTATAAACTCACAATTGTAAGTTTATATCATCTATTTTTGAGAAAGAAAGTCTGAATTATGAGTTTATATTGCAATTCTGGCTTTATTTCTCACAATTGTGAGTATATATCATCCATTTCTGAGAAAGAAAGCCTGAATTGTGAGTTTATATTGCAATTCTGGCTTTAATGCTCACAATTGTAAGTTTATATCATCCATTTTTGAGAAAGAAAGCCTTAATTATGAGTTTATATTGCAATTCTGGCTTTATTTCTCACAATTGTGAGTTTAAGTTATCCATTTTTGAGAAAGAAAGCCTGAATGATGAGTTTATATTGCAATTCTGGCTTTATTTCTCACAATTGTGAGTTTAAGTTATCCATTTTTGAGAAAGAAAGCCTGAATTATGAGTTTATATTGCAATTCTGGCTTTATTTCTCACAATTGTGAGTATATATCATCAATTTTTTGAGAAAGAAAGCCTGAATTCTGAGTTTATATTGCAATTCTGGCTTATAAACTCACAATTGTAAGTTTATTTCATCCATTTTTGAGAAAGAAAGCCTGAATTATGAGTTTATATTGCAATTCTGGCTTTAATGCTCACAATTGTAAGTTTATATCATCCATGTTTGAGAAAGAAAGTCTTAATTATGAGATTATATTGCAATTCTGGCTTTATTTCTCACAACTGTGAGAATATATCATCCATTTTTGAGAAAGAAAGCCTGAATTATGAGTTTATATTGCAATTCTGGCTTTATTTCTCACAATTGTGAGTTTATGTTATCCATTTTTGTGAAAGAAAGCCTGAATTATGAGTTTATATTGCAATTCTGGCTTAATTTCTCACAATTGTGAGTATATATCATCAATTTTTTGAGAAAGAAAGCCTGAATTATGAGTTTATATTGCAATTCAGGCTTTATTTCTCACAATTGTAAGTTTATATCATCCATTTTTGAGAAAGAAAGCCTGAATTATGAGTTTATATTGCAATTCTGGCTTTATTTCTCACAATTGTGAGCATGTATCTTCAATTTTTTGAGAAAGAAAGCCTGAATTATGAGTTTATATTGCAATTCAGGCTTTATTTCTCACAATTGTGAGTTTATGTTATCCATTTTTGTCAAAGTAAGCCTAAATTATGAGTTTATATTGCAATTCTGGCTTTATTTCTCACAATTGTGAGTATATATCATCCACTTCTGAGAAAGAAAGCCTGAATTATGAGTTAATTTTGCAATTCTGGCTTTAATGCTCACAATTGTAAGTTTATATCATCCATTTTTGAGAAAGAAAGCCTCAATTATGAGTTTATATTGCAATTCTGGCTTTAATGCTCACAACTGGAAGTTTATATCATCCATTGTTGAGAAAGAAAGCCTGAATTATCAGTTCATATTGCAATTCTGGCTTTATTTCTCACAACTGTGAGTATATATCATCCATTTCTGAGAAAGAAAGCCTGAATTATGAGTTTATATTGCAATTCTGGCTTTATTTCTCACAATTGTGAGTTTATGTTATCCATTTTTGTCAAAGTAAGCCTAAATTATGAGTTTATATTGCAATTCTGGCTTTATTTCTCACAATTGTGAGTATATATCATCCATTTCTGAGAAAGAAAGCCTGAATTATGAGTTAATTTTGCAATTCTGGCTTTGTTTCTCACAATTGTGAGGACATATCATCCATTTTTGAGAAAGAAAGCCGGAAATATGGGTTTAAATTGCAATTCTGGCTTTATTGCTCACAATTGCGGGTTTATATCATCCATTCCTGAGAAAGAAAGCCTGAATTATGAGTTCATATTGCAATTCTGGCTTTATTTCTCACAATTGTGAGTATATATATGACCCATTTCTGAGAAAGAAAGCCTGAATTATAAAAATTATATTGCAATTCTGGCTTTATTTCTGACAATTGTGAGTATATATCATCCATTTCTGAGAAAGAAAGCCTGAATTATGAGTTCATATTGCAATTATGGCTTTATTTCTCACAATTGTGAGTTTATGTTATCCAATTTTGAGAAAGAAAGCCTAAATTATGAGTTTATATTGTAATTCTGGCTTTATTGCTCACAATTGCTAGGTTATATCATCCATTTCTGAGAAAGAAAGCCTGAATTATGAGTTTATATTGCAATTATGGCTTTATTTCTCACAATTGTGAGTATATATCACCCATTTCTGAGAAAGAAAGCCTGAATTATGAGTTTATATTGCAATTCTGGCTTTAATGCTCACAATTGTAAGTTTATATCATCCATTGTTGAGAAAGAAAGCCTGAATTATCAGTTCATATTGCAATTCTGGCTTTACTTCTCACAATTGTGAGTATATATCATCAATTTTTTGAGAAAGAAAGCCTGAATTATGAGTTTATATTGCAATTCAGGCTTTATTTCTCACAATTGTGAGCATGTATCATCAATTTTTTGAGAAAGAAAGCCTGAATTATGAGTTTATATTGCAATTCTGGCTTATAAACTCACAATTGTAAGTTTATTTCATCCATTTTTGAGAAAGAAAGCCTGAATTATGAGTTTATATTGCAATTCTGGCTTTAATGCTCACAATTGTAAGTTTATATCATCCATTTTTGAGAAAGAAAGTCTGAATTATGAGTTTATATTGCAATTCTGGCTTTATTTCTCACAATTGTGAGTATATATCATCCATTTCTGAGAAAGAAAGCCTGAATTGTGAGTTTATATTGCAATTCTGGCTTTAATGCTCACAATTGTAAGTTTATATCATCCATTTTTGAGAAAGAAAGCCTTAATTATGAGTTTATATTGCAATTCTGGCTTTATTTCTCACAATTGTGAGTTTAAGTTATCCATTTTTGAAAAAGAAAGCCTGAATTATGAGTTTATATTGCAATTCTGGCTTATAAACTCACAATTGTAAGTTTATTTCATCCATTTTTGAGAAAGAAAGCCTGAATTATGAGTTTATATTGCAATTCTGGCTTTAATGCTCACAATTGTAAGTTTATATCATCCATTTTTGAGAAAGAAAGTCTTAATTATGAGATTATATTGCAATTCTGGCTTTATTTCTCACAACTGTGAGAATATATCATCCATTTTTGAGAAAGAAAGCCTGAATTATGAGTTTATATTGCAATTCTGGCTTTATTTCTCACAATTGTGAGTTTATGTTATCTATTTTTGTGAAAGAAAGCCTGAATTATGAGTTTATATTGCAATTCTGGCTTAATTTCTCACAATTGTGAGTATATATCATCAATTTTTTGAGAAAGAAAGCCTGAATTATGAGTTTATATTGCAATTCAGGCTTTATTTCTCACAATTGTAAGTTTATATCATCCATTTTTGAGAAAGAAAGCCTGAATTATGAGTTTATATTGCAATTCTGGCTTTATTTCTCACAATTGTGAGCATGTATCATCAATTTTTTGAGAAAGAAAGCCTGAATTATGAGTTTATATTGCAATTCTGGCTTATAAACTCACAATTGTAAGTTTATTTCATCCATTTTTGAGAAAGAAAGCCTGAATTATGAGTTTATATTGCAATTCTGGCATTAATGCTCACAATTGTAAGTTTATATCATCCATTTTTGAGAAAGAAAGTCTGAATTATGAGTTTATATTGCAATTCTGGCTTTATTTCTCACAATTGTGAGTATATATCATCCATTTCTGAGAAAGAAAGCCTGAATTGTGAGTTTATATTGCAATTCTGGCTTTAATGCTCACAATTGTAAGTTTATATCATCCATTTTTGAGAAAGAAAGCCTTAATTATGAGTTTATATTGCAATTCTGGCTTTATTTCTCACAATTGTGAGTTTAAGTTATCCATTTTTGAGAAAGAAAGCCTGAATGATGAGTTTATATTGCAATTCTGACTTTATTTCTCACAATTGTGAGTTTAAGTTATCCATTTTTGAGAAAGAAAGCCTGAATTATGAGTTTATATTGCAATTCTGGCTTTATTTCTCACAATTGTGAGTTTATGTTATCCATTTTTGTGAAAGAAAGCCTGAATTATGAGTTTATATTGCAATTCTGGCTTAATTTCTCACAATTGTGAGTATATATCATCAATTTTTTGAGAAAGAAAGCCTGAATTATGAGTTTATATTGCAATTCAGGCTTTATTTCTCACAATTGTAAGTTTATATCATCCATTTTTGAGAAAGAAAGCCTGAATTATGAGTTTATATTGCAATTCTGGCTTTATTTCTCACAATTGTGAGCATGTATCTTCAATTTTTTGAGAAAGAAAGCCTGAATTATGAGTTTATATTGCAATTCAGGCTTTATTTCTCACAATTGTGAGTTTATGTTATCCATTTTTGTCAAAGTAAGCCTAAATTATGAGTTTATATTGCAATTCTGGCTTTATTTCTCACAATTGTGAGTATATATCATCCACTTCTGAGAAAGAAAGCCTGAATTATGAGTTAATTTTGCAATTCTGGCTTTAATGCTCACAATTGTAAGTTTATATCATCCATTTTTGAGAAAGAAAGCCTCAATTATGAGTTTATATTGCAATTCTGGCTTTAATGCTCACAACTGGAAGTTTATATCATCCATTGTTGAGAAAGAAAGCCTGAATTATCAGTTCATATTGCAATTCTGGCTTTATTTCTCACAACTGTGAGTACTATATATCATCCATTTCTGAGAAAGAAAGCCTGAATTATGAGTTTATATTGCAATTCTGGCTTTATTTCTCACAATTGTGAGTTTATGTTATCCATTTTTGTCAAAGTAAGCCTAAATTATGAGTTTATATTGCAATTCTGGCTTTATTTCTCACAATTGTGAGTATATATCATCCATTTCTGAGAAAGAAAGCCTGAATTATGAGTTAATTTTGCAATTCTGGCTTTGTTTCTCACAATTGTGAGGACATATCATCCATTTTTGAGAAAGAAAGCCGGAAATATGGGTTTAAATTGCAATTCTGGCTTTATTGCTCACAATTGCGGGTTTATATCATCCATTCCTGAGAAAGAAAGCCTGAATTATGAGTTCATATTGCAATTCTGGCTTTATTTCTCACAATTGTGAGTATATATATGACCCATTTCTGAGAAAGAAAGCCTGAATTATAAAAATTATATTGCAATTCTGGCTTTATTTCTGACAATTGTGAGTATATATCATCCATTTCTGAGAAAGAAAGCCTGAATTATGAGTTCATATTGCAATTATGGCTTTATTTCTCACAATTGTGAGTTTATGTTATCCAATTTTGAGAAAGAAAGCCTAAATTATGAGTTTATATTGTAATTCTGGCTTTATTGCTCACAATTGCTAGGTTATATCATCCATTTCTGAGAAAGAAAGCCTGAATTATGAGTTTATATTGCAATTATGGCTTTATTTCTCACAATTGTGAGTATATATCACCCATTTCTGAGAAAGAAAGCCTGAATTATGAGTTTATATTGCAATTCTGGCTTTAATGCTCACAATTGTAAGTTTATATCATCCATTGTTGAGAAAGAAAGCCTGAATTATCAGTTCATATTGCAATTCTGGCTTTACTTCTCACAATTGTGAGTATATATCATCAATTTTTTGAGAAAGAAAGCCTGAATTATGAGTTTATATTGCAATTCAGGCTTTATTTCTCACAATTGTGAGCATGTATCATCAATTTTTTGAGAAAGAAAGCCTGAATTATGAGTTTATATTGCAATTCTGGCTTATAAACTCACAATTGTAAGTTTATTTCATCCATTTTTGAGAAAGAAAGCCTGAATTATGAGTTTATATTGCAATTCTGGCTTTAATGCTCACAATTGTAAGTTTATATCATCCATTTTTGAGAAAGAAAGTCTGAATTATGAGTTTATATTGCAATTCTGGCTTTATTTCTCACAATTGTGAGTATATATCATCCATTTCTGAGAAAGAAAGCCTGAATTGTGAGTTTATATTGCAATTCTGGCTTTAATGCTCACAATTGTAAGTTTATATCATCCATTTTTGAGAAAGAAAGCCTTAATTATGAGTTTATATTGCAATTCTGGCTTTATTTCTCACAATTGTGAGTTTAAGTTATCCATTTTTGAAAAAGAAAGCCTGAATTATGAGTTTATATTGCAATTCTGGCTTATAAACTCACAATTGTAAGTTTATTTCATCCATTTTTGAGAAAGAAAGCCTGAATTATGAGTTTATATTGCAATTCTGGCTTTAATGCTCACAATTGTAAGTTTATATCATCCATTTTTGAGAAAGAAAGTCTTAATTATGAGATTATATTGCAATTCTGGCTTTATTTCTCACAACTGTGAGAATATATCATCCATTTTTGAGAAAGAAAGCCTGAATTATGAGTTTATATTGCAATTCTGGCTTTATTTCTCACAATTGTGAGTTTATGTTATCTATTTTTGTGAAAGAAAGCCTGAATTATGAGTTTATATTGCAATTCTGGCTTAATTTCTCACAATTGTGAGTATATATCATCAATTTTTTGAGAAAGAAAGCCTGAATTATGAGTTTATATTGCAATTCAGGCTTTATTTCTCACAATTGTAAGTTTATATCATCCATTTTTGAGAAAGAAAGCCTGAATTATGAGTTTATATTGCAATTCTGGCTTTATTTCTCACAATTGTGAGCATGTATCATCAATTTTTTGAGAAAGAAAGCCTGAATTATGAGTTTATATTGCAATTCTGGCTTATAAACTCACAATTGTAAGTTTATTTCATCCATTTTTGAGAAAGAAAGCCTGAATTATGAGTTTATATTGCAATTCTGGCATTAATGCTCACAATTGTAAGTTTATATCATCCATTTTTGAGAAAGAAAGTCTGAATTATGAGTTTATATTGCAATTCTGGCTTTATTTCTCACAATTGTGAGTATATATCATCCATTTCTGAGAAAGAAAGCCTGAATTGTGAGTTTATATTGCAATTCTGGCTTTAATGCTCACAATTGTAAGTTTATATCATCCATTTTTGAGAAAGAAAGCCTTAATTATGAGTTTATATTGCAATTCTGGCTTTATTTCTCACAATTGTGAGTTTAAGTTATCCATTTTTGAGAAAGAAAGCCTGAATGATGAGTTTATATTGCAATTCTGACTTTATTTCTCACAATTGTGAGTTTAAGTTATCCATTTTTGAGAAAGAAAGCCTGAATTATGAGTTTATATTGCAATTCTGGCTTTATTTCTCACAATTGTGAGTATATATCATCAAATTTTTTGAGAAAGAAAGCCTGAATTCTGAGTTTATATTGCAATTCTGGCTTATAAACTCACAATTGTAAGTTTATTTCATCCATTTTTGAGAAAGAAAGCCTGAATTATGAGTTTATATTGCAATTCAGGCTTTATTTCTCACAATTGTTAGTTTATGTTATCCATTTTTGAGAAAGAAAGTCTGAATTATGAGTTTATATTGCAATTCTGGCTTTATTTCTCACAATTGTGAGTATATATCATCAATTTTTTGAGAAAGAAAGCCTGAATTCTGAGTTTATATTTCAATTCTGGCTTATAAACTCACAATTGTAAGTTTATTTCATCCATTTTTGAGAAAGAAAGCCTGAATTATAAGTTTATATTGCAATTCTGGCTTTAATGCTCACAACTGGAAGTTTATATCATCCATTTTTGAGAAAGAAAGCCTCAATTATGAGTTTATATTGCAATTCTGGCTTTAATGCTCACAACTGGAAGTTTATATCATCAATTGTTGAGAAAGAAAGCCTGAATTATCAGTTCATATTGCAATTCTGGCTTTATTTCTCACAACTGTGAGTATATATCATCCATTTCTGAGAAAGAAAGCCTGAATTATGAGTTTATATTGCAATTCTGGCTTTATTTCTCACAATTGTGAGTTTATGTTATCCATTTTTGTCAAAGTAAGCCTAAATTATGAGTTTATATTGCAATTCTGGCTTTATTTCTCACAATTGTGAGTATATATCATCCACTTCTGAGAAAGAAAGCCTGAATTATGAGTTAATTTTGCAATTCTGGCTTTAATGCTCACAATTGTAAGTTTATATCATCCATTTTTGAGAAAGAAAGCCTCAATTATGAGTTTATATTGCAATTCTGGCTTTAATGCTCACAATTGTAAGTTTATATCATCCATTTTTGAGAAAGAAAGCCTCAATTATGAGTTTATATTGCAATTCTGGCTTTAATGCTCACAACTGGAAGTTTATAGCATCCATTGTTGAGAAAGAAAGCCTGAATTATCAGTTCATATTGCAATTCTGGCTTTATTTCTCACAACTGTGAGAATATATCATCCATTTTTGAGAAAGAAAGCCTGAATTATGAGTTTATATTGCAATTCTGGCTTTATTTCTCACAATTGTGAGTTTATGTTATCCATTTTTGTGAAAGAAAGCCTGAATTATGAGTTTATATTGCAATTCTGGCTTAATTTCTCACAATTGTGAGTATATATCATCAATTTTTTGAGAAAGAAAGCCTGAATTATGAGTTTATATTGCAATTCAGGCTTTATTTCTCACAATTGTAAGTTTATATCATCCATTTTTGAGAAAGAAAGCCTGAATTATGAGTTTATATTGCAATTCTGGCTTTATTTCTCACAATTGTGAGCATGTATCATCAATTTTTTGAGAAAGAAAGCCTGAATTATGAGTTTATATTGCAATTCTGGCTTATAAACTCACAATTGTAAGTTTATTTCATCCATTTTTGAGAAAGAAAGCCTGAATTATGAGTTTATATTGCAATTCAGGCTTCATTTCTCACAATTGTGAGTATATATCATCAATTTTTTGAGAAAGAAAGCCTGAATTATGAGTTTATATTGCATTTCTGGCTTATAAACTCACAATTGTAAGTTTATTTCATCCATTTTTGAGAAAGAAAGCCTGAATTATGAGTTTATATTGCAATTCTGGCTTTAATGCACACAATTGTAAGTTTATATCATCCATTTTTGAGAAAGAAAGTCTTAATTATGAGATTATATTGCAATTCTGGCTTTATTTCTCACAACTGTGAGAATATATCATCCATTTTTGAGAAAGAAAGCCTGAATTATGAGTTTATATTGCAATTCTGGCTTTATTTCTCACAATTGTGAGTTTATGTTATCCATTTTTGTGAAAGAAAGCCTGAATTATGAGTTTATATTGCAATTCTGGCTTAATTTCTCACAATTGTGAGTATATATCATCAATTTTTTGAGAAAGAAAGCCTGAATTATGAGTTTATATTGCAATTCAGGCTTTATTTCTCACAATTGTAAGTTTATATCATCCATTTTTGAGAAAGAAAGCCTGAATTATGAGTTTATATTGCAATTCTGGCTTTATTTCTCACAATTGTGAGCATGTATCATCAATTTTTTGAGAAAGAAAGCCTGAATTATGAGTTTATATTGCAATTCTGGCTTATAAACTCATAATTGTAAGTTTATTTCATCCATTTTTGAGAAAGAAAGCCTGAATTATGAGTTTATATTGCAATTCTGGCTTTAATGCTCACAATTGTAAGTTTATATCATCCATTTTTGAGAAAGAAAGTCTGAATTATGAGTTTATATTGCAATTCTGGCTTTATTTCTCACAATTGTGAGTATATATCATCCATTTCTGAGAAAGAAAGCCTGAATTGTGAGTTTATATTGCAATTCTGGCTTTAATGCTCACAATTGTAAGTTTATATCATCCATTTTTGAGAAAGAAAGCCTTAATTATGAGTTTATATTGCAATTCTGGCTTTATTTCTCACAATTGTGAGTTTAAGTTATCCATTTTTGAGAAAGAAAGCCTGAATGATGAGTTTATATTGCAATTCTGGCTTTATTTCTCACAATTGTGAGTTTAAGTTATCCATTTTTGAGAAAGAAAGCCTGAATTATGAGTTTATATTGCAATTCTGGCTTTATTTCTCACAATTGTGAGTATATATCATCAATTTTTTGAGAAAGAAAGCCTGAATTCTGAGTTTATATTGCAATTCTGGCTTATAAACTCACAATTGTAAGTTTATTTCATCCATTTTTGAGAAAGAAAGCCTGAATTATGAGTTTATATTGCAATTCTGGCTTTAATGCTCACAATTGTAAGTTTATATCATCCATGTTTGAGAAAGAAAGTCTTAATTATGAGATTATATTGCAATTCTGGCTTTATTTCTCACAACTGTGAGAATATATCATCCATTTTTGAGAAAGAAAGCCTGAATTATGAGTTTATATTGTAATTCTGGCTTTATTTCTCACAATTGTGAGTTTATGTTATCCATTTTTGTGAAAGAAAGCCTGAATTATGAGTTTATATTGCAATTCTGGCTTAATTTCTCACAATTGTGAGTATATATCATCAATTTTTTGAGAAAGAAAGCCTGAATTATGAGTTTATATTGCAATTCAGGCTTTATTTCTCACAATTGTAAGTTTATATCATCCATTTTTGAGAAAGAAAGCCTGAATTATGAGTTTATATTGCAATTCTGGCTTTATTTCTCACAATTGTGAGCATGTATCTTCAATTTTTTGAGAAAGAAAGCCTGAATTATGAGTTTATATTGCAATTCAGGCTTTATTTCTCACAATTGTGAGTTTATGTTATCCATTTTTGTCAAAGTAAGCCTAAATTATGAGTTTATATTGCAATTCTGGCTTTATTTCTCACAATTGTGAGTATATATCATCCATTTCTGAGAAAGAAAGCCTGAATTATGAGTTAATTTTGCAATTCTGGCTTTAATGCTCACAATTGTAAGTTTATATCATCCATTTTTGAGAAAGAAAGCCTCAATTATGAGTTTATATTGCAATTCTGGCTTTAATGCTCACAATTGTAAGTTTATATCATCCATTTTTGAGAAAGAAAGCCTCAATTATGAGTTTATATTGCAATTCTGGCTTTAATGCTCACAACTGGAAGTTTATATCATCCATTGTTGAGAAAGAAAGCCTGAATTATCAGTTCATATTGCAATTCTGGCTTTATTTCTCACAACTGTGAGTATATATCATCCATTTCTGAGAAAGAAAGCCTGAATTATGAGTTTATATTGCAATTCTGGCTTTATTTCTCACAATTGTGAGTTTATGTTATCCATTTTTGTCGAAGTAAGCCTAAATTATGAGTTTATATTGCAATTCTGGCTTTATTTCTCACAATTGTGAGTATATATCATCCATTTCTGAGAAAGAAAGCCTGAATTATGAGTTAATTTTGCAATTCTGGCTTTGTTTCTCACAATTGTGAGGACATATCATCCATTTTTGAGAAAGAAAGCCGGAAATATGGGTGTAAATTGCAATTCTGGCTTTATTGCTCACAATTGCGGGTTTATATCATCCATTCCTGAGAAAGAAAGCCTGAATTATGAGTTCATATTGCAATTCTGGCTTTATTTCTCACAATTGTGAGTATATATATGACCCATTTCTGAGAAAGAAAGCCTGAATTATAAAAATTATATTGCAATTCTGGCTTTATTTCTGACAATTGTGAGTATATATCATCCATTTCTGAGAAAGAAAGCCTGAATTATGAGTTTATATTGCAATTATGGCTTTATTTCTCACAATTGTGAGTTTATGTTATCCAATTTTGAGAAAGAAAGCCTAAATTACGAGTTTATATTGTAATTCTGGCTTTATTGCTCACAATTGCTAGGTTATATCATCCATTTCTGAGAAAGAAAGCCTGAATTATGAGTTTATATTGCAATTCTGACTTTATTTCTCACAATTGTGAGTTTAAGTTATCCATTTTTGAGAAAGAAAGCCTGAATTATGAGTTTATATTGCAATTCTGGCTTTATTTCTCACAATTGTGAGTATATATCATCAATTTTTTGAGAAAGAAAGCCTGAATTCTGAGTTTATATTGCAATTCTGGCTTATAAACTCACAATTGTAAGTTTATTTCATCCATTTTTGAGAAAGAAAGCCTGAATTATGAGTTTATATTGCAATTCAGGCTTTATTTCTCACAATTGTTAGTTTATGTTATCCATTTTTGAGAAAGAAAGTCTGAATTATGAGTTTATATTGCAATTCTGGCTTTATTTCTCACAATTGTGAGTATATATCATCAATTTTTTGAGAAAGAAAGCCTGAATTCTGAGTTTATATTTCAATTCTGGCTTATAAACTCACAATTGTAAGTTTATTTCATCCATTTTTGAGAAAGAAAGCCTGAATTATGAGTTTATATTGCAATTCTGGCTTTAATGCTCACAACTGGAAGTTTATATCATCCATTTTTGAGAAAGAAAGCCTCAATTATGAGTTTATATTGCAATTCTGGCTTTAATGCTCACAACTGGAAGTTTATATCATCCATTGTTGAGAAAGAAAGCCTGAATTATCAGTTCATATTGCAATTCTGGCTTTATTTCTCACAACTGTGAGTATATATCATCCATTTCTGAGAAAGAAAGCCTGAATTATGAGTTTATATTGCAATTCTGGCTTTATTTCTCACAATTGTGAGTTTATGTTATCCATTTTTGTCAAAGTAAGCCTAAATTATGAGTTTATATTGCAATTCTGGCTTTATTTCTCACAATTGTGAGTATATATCATCCACTTCTGAGAAAGAAAGCCTGAATTATGAGTTAATTTTGCAATTCTGGCTTTAATGCTCACAATTGTAAGTTTATATCATCCATTTTTGAGAAAGAAAGCCTCAATTATGAGTTTATATTGCAATTCTGGCTTTAATGCTCACAATTGTAAGTTTATATCATCCATTTTTGAGAAAGAAAGCCTCAATTATGAGTTTATATTGCAATTCTGGCTTTAATGCTCATACCTGGAAGTTTATAGCATCCATTGTTGAGAAAGAAAGCCTGAATTATCAGTTCATATTGCAATTCTGGCTTTATTTCTCACAACTGTGAGAATATATCATCCATTTTTGAGAAAGAAAGCCTGAATTATGAGTTTATATTGCAATTCTGGCTTTATTTCTCACAATTGTGAGTTTATGTTATCCATTTTTGTGAAAGAAAGCCTGAATTATGAGTTTATATTGCAATTCTGGCTTAATTTCTCACAATTGTGAGTATATATCATCAATTTTTTGAGAAAGAAAGCCTGAATTATGAGTTTATATTGCAATTCAGGCTTTATTTCTCACAATTGTAAGTTTATATCATCCATTTTTGAGAAAGAAAGCCTGAATTATGAGTTTATATTGCAATTCTGGCTTTATTTCTCACAATTGTGAGCATGTATCATCAATTTTTTGAGAAAGAAAGCCTGAATTATGAGTTTATATTGCAATTCTGGCTTATAAACTCACAATTGTAAGTTTATTTCATCCATTTTTGAGAAAGAAAGCCTGAATTATGAGTTTATATTGCAATTCAGGCTTCATTTCTCACAATTGTGAGTATATATCATCAATTTTTTGAGAAAGAAAGCCTGAATTATGAGTTTATATTGCATTTCTGGCTTATAAACTCACAATTGTAAGTTTATTTCATCCATTTTTGAGAAAGAAAGCCTGAATTATGAGTTTATATTGCAATTCTGGCTTTAATGCACACAATTGTAAGTTTATATCATCCATTTTTGAGAAAGAAAGTCTTAATTATGAGATTATATTGCAATTCTGGCTTTATTTCTCACAACTGTGAGAATATATCATCCATTTTTGAGAAAGAAAGCCTGAATTATGAGTTTATATTGCAATTCTGGCTTTATTTCTCACAATTGTGAGTTTATGTTATCCATTTTTGTGAAAGAAAGCCTGAATTATGAGTTTATATTGCAATTCTGGCTTAATTTCTCACAATTGTGAGTATATATCATCAATTTTTTGAGAAAGAAAGCCTGAATTATGAGTTTATATTGCAATTCAGGCTTTATTTCTCACAATTGTAAGTTTATATCATCCATTTTTGAGAAAGAAAGCCTGAATTATGAGTTTATATTGCAATTCTGGCTTTATTTCTCACAATTGTGAGCATGTATCATCAATTTTTTGAGAAAGAAAGCCTGAATTATGAGTTTATATTGCAATTCTGGCTTATAAACTCACAATTGTAAGTTTATTTCATCCATTTTTGAGAAAGAAAGCCTGAATTATGAGTTTATATTGCAATTCTGGCTTTAATGCTCACAATTGTAAGTTTATATCATCCATTTTTGAGAAAGAAAGTCTGAATTATGAGTTTATATTGCAATTCTGGCTTTATTTCTCACAATTGTGAGTATATATCATCCATTTCTGAGAAAGAAAGCCTGAATTGTGAGTTTATATTGCAATTCTGGCTTTAATGCTCACAATTGTAAGTTTATATCATCCATTTTTGAGAAAGAAAGCCTTAATTATGAGTTTATATTGCAATTCTGGCTTTATTTCTCACAATTGTGAGTTTAAGTTATCCATTTTTGAGAAAGAAAGCCTGAATGATGAGTTTATATTGCAATTCTGGCTTTATTTCTCACAATTGTGAGTTTAAGTTATCCATTTTTGAGAAAGAAAGCCTGAATTATGAGTTTATATTGCAATTCTGGCTTTATTTCTCACAATTGTGAGCATGTATCATCAATTTTTTGAGAAAGAAAGCCTGAATTATGAGTTTATATTGCAATTCTGGCTTATAAACTCACAATTGTAAGTTTATTTCATCCATTTTTGAGAAAGAAAGCCTGAATTATGAGTTTATATTGCAATTCTGGCTTTAATGCTCACAATTGTAAGTTTATATCATCCATTTTTGAGAAAGAAAGTCTGAATTATGAGTTTATATTGCAATTCTGGCTTTATTTCTCACAATTGTGAGTATATATCATCCATTTCTGAGAAAGAAAGCCTGAATTGTGAGTTTATATTGCAATTCTGGCTTTAATGCTCACAATTGTAAGTTTATATCATCCATTTTTGAGAAAGAAAGCCTTAATTATGAGTTTATATTGCAATTCTGGCTTTATTTCTCACAATTGTGAGTTTAAGTTATCCATTTTTGAGAAAGAAAGCCTGAATGATGAGTTTATATTGCAATTCTGGCTTTATTTCTCACAATTGTGAGTTTAAGTTATCCATTTTTGAGAAAGAAAGCCTGAATTATGAGTTTATATTGCAATTCTGGCTTTATTTCTCACAATTGTGAGTATATATCATCAATTTTTTGAGAAAGAAAGCCTGAATTCTGAGTTTATATTGCAATTCTGGCTTATAAACTCACAATTGTAAGTTTATTTCATCCATTTTTGAGAAAGAAAGCCTGAATTATGAGTTTATATTGCAATTCTGGCTTTAATGCTCACAATTGTAAGTTTATATCATCCATGTTTGAGAAAGAAAGTCTTAATTATGAGATTATATTGCAATTCTGGCTTTATTTCTCACAACTGTGAGAATATATCATCCATTTTTGAGAAAGAAAGCCTGAATTATGAGTTTATATTGTAATTCTGGCTTTATTTCTCACAATTGTGAGTTTATGTTATCCATTTTTGTCAAAGTAAGCCTAAATTATGAGTTTATATTGCAATTCTGGCTTTATTTCTCACAATTGTGAGTATATATCATCCATTTCTGAGAAAGAAAGCCTGAATTATGAGTTAATTTTGCAATTCTGGCTTTGTTTCTCACAATTGTGAGGACATATCATCCATTTTTGAGAAAGAAAGCCGGAAATATGGGTTTAAATTGCAATTCTGGCTTTATTGCTCACAATTGCGGGTTTATATCATCCATTCCTGAGAAAGAAAGCCTGAATTATGAGTTCATATTGCAATTCTGGCTTTATTTCTCACAATTGTGAGTATATATATGACCCATTTCTGAGAAAGAAAGCCTGAATTATAAAAATTATATTGCAATTCTGGCTTTATTTCTGACAATTGTGAGTATATATCATCCATTTCTGAGAAAGAAAGCCTGAATTATGAGTTCATATTGCAATTATGGCTTTATTTCTCACAATTGTGAGTTTATGTTATCCAATTTTGAGAAAGAAAGCCTAAATTATGAGTTTATATTGTAATTCTGGCTTTATTGCTCACAATTGCTAGGTTATATCATCCATTTCTGAGAAAGAAAGCCTGAATTATGAGTTTATATTGCAATTATGGCTTTATTTCTCACAATTGTGAGTATATATCACCCATTTCTGAGAAAGAAAGCCTGAATTATGAGTTTATATTGCAATTCTGGCTTTAATGCTCACAATTGTAAGTTTATATCATCCATTGTTGAGAAAGAAAGCCTGAATTATCAGTTCATATTGCAATTCTGGCTTTACTTCTCACAATTGTGAGTATATATCATCAATTTTTTGAGAAAGAAAGCCTGAATTATGAGTTTATATTGCAATTCAGGCTTTATTTCTCACAATTGTGAGCATGTATCATCAATTTTTTGAGAAAGAAAGCCTGAATTATGAGTTTATATTGCAATTCTGGCTTATAAACTCACAATTGTAAGTTTATTTCATCCATTTTTGAGAAAGAAAGCCTGAATTATGAGTTTATATTGCAATTCTGGCTTTAATGCTCACAATTGTAAGTTTATATCATCCATTTTTGAGAAAGAAAGTCTGAATTATGAGTTTATATTGCAATTCTGGCTTTATTTCTCACAATTGTGAGTATATATCATCCATTTCTGAGAAAGAAAGCCTGAATTGTGAGTTTATATTGCAATTCTGGCTTTAATGCTCACAATTGTAAGTTTATATCATCCATTTTTGAGAAAGAAAGCCTTAATTATGAGTTTATATTGCAATTCTGGCTTTATTTCTCACAATTGTGAGTTTAAGTTATCCATTTTTGAAAAAGAAAGCCTGAATTATGAGTTTATATTGCAATTCTGGCTTATAAACTCACAATTGTAAGTTTATTTCATCCATTTTTGAGAAAGAAAGCCTGAATTATGAGTTTATATTGCAATTCTGGCTTTAATGCTCACAATTGTAAGTTTATATCATCCATTTTTGAGAAAGAAAGTCTTAATTATGAGATTATATTGCAATTCTGGCTTTATTTCTCACAACTGTGAGAATATATCATCCATTTTTGAGAAAGAAAGCCTGAATTATGAGTTTATATTGCAATTCTGGCTTTATTTCTCACAATTGTGAGTTTATGTTATCTATTTTTGTGAAAGAAAGCCTGAATTATGAGTTTATATTGCAATTCTGGCTTAATTTCTCACAATTGTGAGTATATATCATCAATTTTTTGAGAAAGAAAGCCTGAATTATGAGTTTATATTGCAATTCAGGCTTTATTTCTCACAATTGTAAGTTTATATCATCCATTTTTGAGAAAGAAAGCCTGAATTATGAGTTTATATTGCAATTCTGGCTTTATTTCTCACAATTGTGAGCATGTATCATCAATTTTTTGAGAAAGAAAGCCTGAATTATGAGTTTATATTGCAATTCTGGCTTATAAACTCACAATTGTAAGTTTATTTCATCCATTTTTGAGAAAGAAAGCCTGAATTATGAGTTTATATTGCAATTCTGGCATTAATGCTCACAATTGTAAGTTTATATCATCCATTTTTGAGAAAGAAAGTCTGAATTATGAGTTTATATTGCAATTCTGGCTTTATTTCTCACAATTGTGAGTATATATCATCCATTTCTGAGAAAGAAAGCCTGAATTGTGAGTTTATATTGCAATTCTGGCTTTAATGCTCACAATTGTAAGTTTATATCATCCATTTTTGAGAAAGAAAGCCTTAATTATGAGTTTATATTGCAATTCTGGCTTTATTTCTCACAATTGTGAGTTTAAGTTATCCATTTTTGAGAAAGAAAGCCTGAATGATGAGTTTATATTGCAATTCTGACTTTATTTCTCACAATTGTGAGTTTAAGTTATCCATTTTTGAGAAAGAAAGCCTGAATTATGAGTTTATATTGCAATTCTGGCTTTATTTCTCACAATTGTGAGTATATATCATCAAATTTTTTGAGAAAGAAAGCCTGAATTCTGAGTTTATATTGCAATTCTGGCTTATAAACTCACAATTGTAAGTTTATTTCATCCATTTTTGAGAAAGAAAGCCTGAATTATGAGTTTATATTGCAATTCAGGCTTTATTTCTCACAATTGTTAGTTTATGTTATCCATTTTTGAGAAAGAAAGTCTGAATTATGAGTTTATATTGCAATTCTGGCTTTATTTCTCACAATTGTGAGTATATATCATCAATTTTTTGAGAAAGAAAGCCTGAATTCTGAGTTTATATTTCAATTCTGGCTTATAAACTCACAATTGTAAGTTTATTTCATCCATTTTTGAGAAAGAAAGCCTGAATTATAAGTTTATATTGCAATTCTGGCTTTAATGCTCACAACTGGAAGTTTATATCATCCATTTTTGAGAAAGAAAGCCTCAATTATGAGTTTATATTGCAATTCTGGCTTTAATGCTCACAACTGGAAGTTTATATCATCAATTGTTGAGAAAGAAAGCCTGAATTATCAGTTCATATTGCAATTCTGGCTTTATTTCTCACAACTGTGAGTATATATCATCCATTTCTGAGAAAGAAAGCCTGAATTATGAGTTTATATTGCAATTCTGGCTTTATTTCTCACAATTGTGAGTTTATGTTATCCATTTTTGTCAAAGTAAGCCTAAATTATGAGTTTATATTGCAATTCTGGCTTTATTTCTCACAATTGTGAGTATATATCATCCACTTCTGAGAAAGAAAGCCTGAATTATGAGTTAATTTTGCAATTCTGGCTTTAATGCTCACAATTGTAATTTATATCATCCATTTTTGAGAAAGAAAGCCTCAATTATGAGTTTATATTGCAATTCTGGCTTTAATGCTCACAATTGTAAGTTTATATCATCCATTTTTGAGAAAGAAAGCCTCAATTATGAGTTTATATTGCAATTCTGGCTTTAATGCTCACAACTGGAAGTTTATAGCATCCATTGTTGAGAAAGAAAGCCTGAATTATCAGTTCATATTGCAATTCTGGCTTTATTTCTCACAACTGTGAGAATATATCATCCATTTTTGAGAAAGAAAGCCTGAATTATGAGTTTATATTGCAATTCTGGCTTTATTTCTCACAATTGTGAGTTTATGTTATCCATTTTTGTGAAAGAAAGCCTGAATTATGAGTTTATATTGCAATTCTGGCTTAATTTCTCACAATTGTGAGTATATATCATCAATTTTTTGAGAAAGAAAGCCTGAATTATGAGTTTATATTGCAATTCAGGCTTTATTTCTCACAATTGTAAGTTTATATCATCCATTTTTGAGAAAGAAAGCCTGAATTATGAGTTTATATTGCAATTCTGGCTTTATTTCTCACAATTGTGAGCATGTATCATCAATTTTTTGAGAAAGAAAGCCTGAATTATGAGTTTATATTGCAATTCTGGCTTATAAACTCACAATTGTAAGTTTATTTCATCCATTTTTGAGAAAGAAAGCCTGAATTATGAGTTTATATTGCAATTCAGGCTTCATTTCTCACAATTGTGAGTATATATCATCAATTTTTTGAGAAAGAAAGCCTGAATTATGAGTTTATATTGCATTTCTGGCTTATAAACTCACAATTGTAAGTTTATTTCATCCATTTTTGAGAAAGAAAGCCTGAATTATGAGTTTATATTGCAATTCTGGCTTTAATGCACACAATTGTAAGTTTATATCATCCATTTTTGAGAAAGAAAGTCTTAATTATGAGATTATATTGCAATTCTGGCTTTATTTCTCACAACTGTGAGAATATATCATCCATTTTTGAGAAAGAAAGCCTGAATTATGAGTTTATATTGCAATTCTGGCTTTATTTCTCACAATTGTGAGTTTATGTTATCCATTTTTGTGAAAGAAAGCCTGAATTATGAGTTTATATTGCAATTCTGGCTTAATTTCTCACAATTGTGAGTATATATCATCAATTTTTTGAGAAAGAAAGCCTGAATTATGAGTTTATATTGCAATTCAGGCTTTATTTCTCACAATTGTAAGTTTATATCATCCATTTTTGAGAAAGAAAGCCTGAATTATGAGTTTATATTGCAATTCTGGCTTTATTTCTCACAATTGTGAGCATGTATCATCAATTTTTTGAGAAAGAAAGCCTGAATTATGAGTTTATATTGCAATTCTGGCTTATAAACTCATAATTGTAAGTTTATTTCATCCATTTTTGAGAAAGAAAGCCTGAATTATGAGTTTATATTGCAATTCTGGCTTTAATGCTCACAATTGTAAGTTTATATCATCCATTTTTGAGAAAGAAAGTCTGAATTATGAGTTTATATTGCAATTCTGGCTTTATTTCTCACAATTGTGAGTATATATCATCCATTTCTGAGAAAGAAAGCCTGAATTGTGAGTTTATATTGCAATTCTGGCTTTAATGCTCACAATTGTAAGTTTATATCATCCATTTTTGAGAAAGAAAGCCTTAATTATGAGTTTATATTGCAATTCTGGCTTTATTTCTCACAATTGTGAGTTTAAGTTATCCATTTTTGAGAAAGAAAGCCTGAATGATGAGTTTATATTGCAATTCTGGCTTTATTTCTCACAATTGTGAGTTTAAGTTATCCATTTTTGAGAAAGAAAGCCTGAATTATGAGTTTATATTGCAATTCTGGCTTTATTTCTCACAATTGTGAGTATATATCATCAATTTTTTGAGAAAGAAAGCCTGAATTCTGAGTTTATATTGCAATTCTGGCTTATAAACTCACAATTGTAAGTTTATTTCATCCATTTTTGAGAAAGAAAGCCTGAATTATGAGTTTATATTGCAATTCTGGCTTTAATGCTCACAATTGTAAGTTTATATCATCCATGTTTGAGAAAGAAAGTCTTAATTATGAGATTATATTGCAATTCTGGCTTTATTTCTCACAACTGTGAGAATATATCATCCATTTTTGAGAAAGAAAGCCTGAATTATGAGTTTATATTGTAATTCTGGCTTTATTTCTCACAATTGTGAGTTTATGTTATCCATTTTTGTGAAAGAAAGCCTGAATTATGAGTTTATATTGCAATTCTGGCTTAATTTCTCACAATTGTGAGTATATATCATCAATTTTTTGAGAAAGAAAGCCTGAATTATGAGTTTATATTGCAATTCAGGCTTTATTTCTCACAATTGTAAGTTTATATCATCCATTTTTGAGAAAGAAAGCCTGAATTATGAGTTTATATTGCAATTCTGGCTTTATTTCTCACAATTGTGAGCATGTATCTTCAATTTTTTGAGAAAGAAAGCCTGAATTATGAGTTTATATTGCAATTCAGGCTTTATTTCTCACAATTGTGAGTTTATGTTATCCATTTTTGTCAAAGTAAGCCTAAATTATGAGTTTATATTGCAATTCTGGCTTTATTTCTCACAATTGTGAGTATATATCATCCATTTCTGAGAAAGAAAGCCTGAATTATGAGTTAATTTTGCAATTCTGGCTTTAATGCTCACAATTGTAAGTTTATATCATCCATTTTTGAGAAAGAAAGCCTCAATTATGAGTTTATATTGCAATTCTGGCTTTAATGCTCACAATTGTAAGTTTATATCATCCATTTTTGAGAAAGAAAGCCTCAATTATGAGTTTATATTGCAATTCTGGCTTTAATGCTCACAACTGGAAGTTTATATCATCCATTGTTGAGAAAGAAAGCCTGAATTATCAGTTCATATTGCAATTCTGGCTTTATTTCTCACAACTGTGAGTATATATCATCCATTTCTGAGAAAGAAAGCCTGAATTATGAGTTTATATTGCAATTCTGGCTTTATTTCTCACAATTGTGAGTTTATGTTATCCATTTTTGTCGAAGTAAGCCTAAATTATGAGTTTATATTGCAATTCTGGCTTTATTTCTCACAATTGTGAGTATATATCATCCATTTCTGAGAAAGAAAGCCTGAATTATGAGTTAATTTTGCAATTCTGGCTTTGTTTCTCACAATTGTGAGGACATATCATCCATTTTTGAGAAAGAAAGCCGGAAATATGGGTGTAAATTGCAATTCTGGCTTTATTGCTCACAATTGCGGGTTTATATCATCCATTCCTGAGAAAGAAAGCCTGAATTATGAGTTCATATTGCAATTCTGGCTTTATTTCTCACAATTGTGAGTATATATATGACCCATTTCTGAGAAAGAAAGCCTGAATTACAAAAATTATATTGCAATTCTGGCTTTATTTCTGACAATTGTGAGTATATATCATCCATTTCTGAGAAAGAAAGCCTGAATTATGAGTTTATATTGCAATTATGGCTTTATTTCTCACAATTGTGAGTTTATGTTATCCAATTTTGAGAAAGAAAGCCTAAATTACGAGTTTATATTGTAATTCTGGCTTTATTGCTCACAATTGCTAGGTTATATCATCCATTTCTGAGAAAGAAAGCCTGAATTATGAGTTTATATTGCAATTCTGACTTTATTTCTCACAATTGTGAGTTTAAGTTATCCATTTTTGAGAAAGAAAGCCTGAATTATGAGTTTATATTGCAATTCTGGCTTTATTTCTCACAATTGTGAGTATATATCATCAATTTTTTGAGAAAGAAAGCCTGAATTCTGAGTTTATATTGCAATTCTGGCTTATAAACTCACAATTGTAAGTTTATTTCATCCATTTTTGAGAAAGAAAGCCTGAATTATGAGTTTATATTGCAATTCAGGCTTTATTTCTCACAATTGTTAGTTTATGTTATCCATTTTTGAGAAAGAAAGTCTGAATTATGAGTTTATATTGCAATTCTGGCTTTATTTCTCACAATTGTGAGTATATATCATCAATTTTTTGAGAAAGAAAGCCTGAATTCTGAGTTTATATTTCAATTCTGGCTTATAAACTCACAATTGTAAGTTTATTTCATCCATTTTTGAGAAAGAAAGCCTGAATTATGAGTTTATATTGCAATTCTGGCTTTAATGCTCACAACTGGAAGTTTATATCATCCATTTTTGAGAAAGAAAGCCTCAATTATGAGTTTATATTGCAATTCTGGCTTTAATGCTCACAACTGGAAGTTTATATCATCCATTGTTGAGAAAGAAAGCCTGAATTATCAGTTCATATTGCAATTCTGGCTTTATTTCTCACAACTGTGAGTATATATCATCCATTTCTGAGAAAGAAAGCCTGAATTATGAGTTTATATTGCAATTCTGGCTTTATTTCTCACAATTGTGAGTTTATGTTATCCATTTTTGTCAAAGTAAGCCTAAATTATGAGTTTATATTGCAATTCTGGCTTTATTTCTCACAATTGTGAGTATATATCATCCACTTCTGAGAAAGAAAGCCTGAATTATGAGTTAATTTTGCAATTCTGGCTTTAATGCTCACAATTGTAAGTTTATATCATCCATTTTTGAGAAAGAAAGCCTCAATTATGAGTTTATATTGCAATTCTGGCTTTAATGCTCACAATTGTAAGTTTATATCATCCATTTTTGAGAAAGAAAGCCTCAATTATGAGTTTATATTGCAATTCTGGCTTTAATGCTCATACCTGGAAGTTTATAGCATCCATTGTTGAGAAAGAAAGCCTGAATTATCAGTTCATATTGCAATTCTGGCTTTATTTCTCACAACTGTGAGAATATATCATCCATTTTTGAGAAAGAAAGCCTGAATTATGAGTTTATATTGCAATTCTGGCTTTATTTCTCACAATTGTGAGTTTATGTTATCCATTTTTGTGAAAGAAAGCCTGAATTATGAGTTTATATTGCAATTCTGGCTTAATTTCTCACAATTGTGAGTATATATCATCAATTTTTTGAGAAAGAAAGCCTGAATTATGAGTTTATATTGCAATTCAGGCTTTATTTCTCACAATTGTAAGTTTATATCATCCATTTTTGAGAAAGAAAGCCTGAATTATGAGTTTATATTGCAATTCTGGCTTTATTTCTCACAATTGTGAGCATGTATCATCAATTTTTTGAGAAAGAAAGCCTGAATTATGAGTTTATATTGCAATTCTGGCTTATAAACTCACAATTGTAAGTTTATTTCATCCATTTTTGAGAAAGAAAGCCTGAATTATGAGTTTATATTGCAATTCAGGCTTCATTTCTCACAATTGTGAGTATATATCATCAATTTTTTGAGAAAGAAAGCCTGAATTATGAGTTTATATTGCATTTCTGGCTTATAAACTCACAATTGTAAGTTTATTTCATCCATTTTTGAGAAAGAAAGCCTGAATTATGAGTTTATATTGCAATTCTGGCTTTAATGCACACAATTGTAAGTTTATATCATCCATTTTTGAGAAAGAAAGTCTTAATTATGAGATTATATTGCAATTCTGGCTTTATTTCTCACAACTGTGAGAATATATCATCCATTTTTGAGAAAGAAAGCCTGAATTATGAGTTTATATTGCAATTCTGGCTTTATTTCTCACAATTGTGAGTTTATGTTATCCATTTTTGTGAAAGAAAGCCTGAATTATGAGTTTATATTGCAATTCTGGCTTAATTTCTCACAATTGTGAGTATATATCATCAATTTTTTGAGAAAGAAAGCCTGAATTATGAGTTTATATTGCAATTCAGGCTTTATTTCTCACAATTGTAAGTTTATATCATCCATTTTTGAGAAAGAAAGCCTGAATTATGAGTTTATATTGCAATTCTGGCTTTATTTCTCACAATTGTGAGCATGTATCATCAATTTTTTGAGAAAGAAAGCCTGAATTATGAGTTTATATTGCAATTCTGGCTTATAAACTCACAATTGTAAGTTTATTTCATCCATTTTTGAGAAAGAAAGCCTGAATTATGAGTTTATATTGCAATTCTGGCTTTAATGCTCACAATTGTAAGTTTATATCATCCATTTTTGAGAAAGAAAGTCTGAATTATGAGTTTATATTGCAATTCTGGCTTTATTTCTCACAATTGTGAGTATATATCATCCATTTCTGAGAAAGAAAGCCTGAATTGTGAGTTTATATTGCAATTCTGGCTTTAATGCTCACAATTGTAAGTTTATATCATCCATTTTTGAGAAAGAAAGCCTTAATTATGAGTTTATATTGCAATTCTGGCTTTATTTCTCACAATTGTGAGTTTAAGTTATCCATTTTTGAGAAAGAAAGCCTGAATGATGAGTTTATATTGCAATTCTGGCTTTATTTCTCACAATTGTGAGTTTAAGTTATCCATTTTTGAGAAAGAAAGCCTGAATTATGAGTTTATATTGCAATTCTGGCTTTATTTCTCACAATTGTGAGCATGTATCATCAATTTTTTGAGAAAGAAAGCCTGAATTATGAGTTTATATTGCAATTCTGGCTTATAAACTCACAATTGTAAGTTTATTTCATCCATTTTTGAGAAAGAAAGCCTGAATTATGAGTTTATATTGCAATTCTGGCTTTAATGCTCACAATTGTAAGTTTATATCATCCATTTTTGAGAAAGAAAGTCTGAATTATGAGTTTATATTGCAATTCTGGCTTTATTTCTCACAATTGTGAGTATATATCATCCATTTCTGAGAAAGAAAGCCTGAATTGTGAGTTTATATTGCAATTCTGGCTTTAATGCTCACAATTGTAAGTTTATATCATCCATTTTTGAGAAAGAAAGCCTTAATTATGAGTTTATATTGCAATTCTGGCTTTATTTCTCACAATTGTGAGTTTAAGTTATCCATTTTTGAGAAAGAAAGCCTGAATGATGAGTTTATATTGCAATTCTGGCTTTATTTCTCACAATTGTGAGTTTAAGTTATCCATTTTTGAGAAAGAAAGCCTGAATTATGAGTTTATATTGCAATTCTGGCTTTATTTCTCACAATTGTGAGTATATATCATCAATTTTTTGAGAAAGAAAGCCTGAATTCTGAGTTTATATTGCAATTCTGGCTTATAAACTCACAATTGTAAGTTTATTTCATCCATTTTTGAGAAAGAAAGCCTGAATTATGAGTTTATATTGCAATTCTGGCTTTAATGCTCACAATTGTAAGTTTATATCATCCATGTTTGAGAAAGAAAGTCTTAATTATGAGATTATATTGCAATTCTGGCTTTATTTCTCACAACTGTGAGAATATATCATCCATTTTTGAGAAAGAAAGCCTGAATTATGAGTTTATATTGTAATTCTGGCTTTATTTCTCACAATTGTGAGTTTATGTTATCCATTTTTGTGAAAGAAAGCCTGAATTATGAGTTTATATTGCAATTCTGGCTTAATTTCTCACAATTGTGAGTATATATCATCAATTTTTTGAGAAAGAAAGCCTGAATTATGAGTTTATATTGCAATTCAGGCTTTATTTCTCACAATTGTAAGTTTATATCATCCATTTTTGAGAAAGAAAGCCTGAATTATGAGTTTATATTGCAATTCTGGCTTTATTTCTCACAATTGTGAGCATGTATCTTCAATTTTTTGAGAAAGAAAGCCTGAATTATGAGTTTATATTGCAATTCAGGCTTTATTTCTCACAATTGTGAGTTTATGTTATCCATTTTTGTCAAAGTAAGCCTAAATTATGAGTTTATATTGCAATTCTGGCTTTATTTCTCACAATTGTGAGTATATATCATCCATTTCTGAGAAAGAAAGCCTGAATTATGAGTTAATTTTGCAATTCTGGCTTTAATGCTCACAATTGTAAGTTTATATCATCCATTTTTGAGAAAGAAAGCCTCAATTATGAGTTTATATTGCAATTCTGGCTTTAATGCTCACAATTGTAAGTTTATATCATCCATTTTTGAGAAAGAAAGCCTCAATTATGAGTTTATATTGCAATTCTGGCTTTAATGCTCACAACTGGAAGTTTATATCATCCATTGTTGAGAAAGAAAGCCTGAATTATCAGTTCATATTGCAATTCTGGCTTTATTTCTCACAACTGTGAGTATATATCATCCATTTCTGAGAAAGAAAGCCTGAATTATGAGTTTATATTGCAATTCTGGCTTTATTTCTCACAATTGTGAGTTTATGTTATCCATTTTTGTCGAAGTAAGCCTAAATTATGAGTTTATATTGCAATTCTGGCTTTATTTCTCACAATTGTGAGTATATATCATCCATTTCTGAGAAAGAAAGCCTGAATTATGAGTTAATTTTGCAATTCTGGCTTTGTTTCTCACAATTGTGAGGACATATCATCCATTTTTGAGAAAGAAAGCCGGAAATATGGGTGTAAATTGCAATTCTGGCTTTATTGCTCACAATTGCGGGTTTATATCATCCATTCCTGAGAAAGAAAGCCTGAATTATGAGTTCATATTGCAATTCTGGCTTTATTTCTCACAATTGTGAGTATATATATGACCCATTTCTGAGAAAGAAAGCCTGAATTATAAAAATTATATTGCAATTCTGGCTTTATTTCTGACAATTGTGAGTATATATCATCCATTTCTGAGAAAGAAAGCCTGAATTATGAGTTTATATTGCAATTATGGCTTTATTTCTCACAATTGTGAGTTTATGTTATCCAATTTTGAGAAAGAAAGCCTAAATTACGAGTTTATATTGTAATTCTGGCTTTATTGCTCACAATTGCTAGGTTATATCATCCATTTCTGAGAAAGAAAGCCTGAATTATGAGTTTATATTGCAATTCTGACTTTATTTCTCACAATTGTGAGTTTAAGTTATCCATTTTTGAGAAAGAAAGCCTGAATTATGAGTTTATATTGCAATTCTGGCTTTATTTCTCACAATTGTGAGTATATATCATCAATTTTTTGAGAAAGAAAGCCTGAATTCTGAGTTTATATTGCAATTCTGGCTTATAAACTCACAATTGTAAGTTTATTTCATCCATTTTTGAGAAAGAAAGCCTGAATTATGAGTTTATATTGCAATTCAGGCTTTATTTCTCACAATTGTTAGTTTATGTTATCCATTTTTGAGAAAGAAAGTCTGAATTATGAGTTTATATTGCAATTCTGGCTTTATTTCTCACAATTGTGAGTATATATCATCAATTTTTTGAGAAAGAAAGCCTGAATTCTGAGTTTATATTTCAATTCTGGCTTATAAACTCACAATTGTAAGTTTATTTCATCCATTTTTGAGAAAGAAAGCCTGAATTATGAGTTTATATTGCAATTCTGGCTTTAATGCTCACAACTGGAAGTTTATATCATCCATTTTTGAGAAAGAAAGCCTCAATTATGAGTTTATATTGCAATTCTGGCTTTAATGCTCACAACTGGAAGTTTATATCATCCATTGTTGAGAAAGAAAGCCTGAATTATCAGTTCATATTGCAATTCTGGCTTTATTTCTCACAACTGTGAGTATATATCATCCATTTCTGAGAAAGAAAGCCTGAATTATGAGTTTATATTGCAATTCTGGCTTTATTTCTCACAATTGTGAGTTTATGTTATCCATTTTTGTCAAAGTAAGCCTAAATTATGAGTTTATATTGCAATTCTGGCTTTATTTCTCACAATTGTGAGTATATATCATCCACTTCTGAGAAAGAAAGCCTGAATTATGAGTTAATTTTGCAATTCTGGCTTTAATGCTCACAATTGTAAGTTTATATCATCCATTTTTGAGAAAGAAAGCCTCAATTATGAGTTTATATTGCAATTCTGGCTTTAATGCTCACAATTGTAAGTTTATATCATCCATTTTTGAGAAAGAAAGCCTCAATTATGAGTTTATATTGCAATTCTGGCTTTAATGCTCATACCTGGAAGTTTATAGCATCCATTGTTGAGAAAGAAAGCCTGAATTATCAGTTCATATTGCAATTCTGGCTTTATTTCTCACAACTGTGAGAATATATCATCCATTTTTGAGAAAGAAAGCCTGAATTATGAGTTTATATTGCAATTCTGGCTTTATTTCTCACAATTGTGAGTTTATGTTATCCATTTTTGTGAAAGAAAGCCTGAATTATGAGTTTATATTGCAATTCTGGCTTAATTTCTCACAATTGTGAGTATATATCATCAATTTTTTGAGAAAGAAAGCCTGAATTATGAGTTTATATTGCAATTCAGGCTTTATTTCTCACAATTGTAAGTTTATATCATCCATTTTTGAGAAAGAAAGCCTGAATTATGAGTTTATATTGCAATTCTGGCTTTATTTCTCACAATTGTGAGCATGTATCATCAATTTTTTGAGAAAGAAAGCCTGAATTATGAGTTTATATTGCAATTCTGGCTTATAAACTCACAATTGTAAGTTTATTTCATCCATTTTTGAGAAAGAAAGCCTGAATTATGAGTTTATATTGCAATTCAGGCTTCATTTCTCACAATTGTGAGTATATATCATCAATTTTTTGAGAAAGAAAGCCTGAATTATGAGTTTATATTGCATTTCTGGCTTATAAACTCACAATTGTAAGTTTATTTCATCCATTTTTGAGAAAGAAAGCCTGAATTATGAGTTTATATTGCAATTCTGGCTTTAATGCACACAATTGTAAGTTTATATCATCCATTTTTGAGAAAGAAAGTCTTAATTATGAGATTATATTGCAATTCTGGCTTTATTTCTCACAACTGTGAGAATATATCATCCATTTTTGAGAAAGAAAGCCTGAATTATGAGTTTATATTGCAATTCTGGCTTTATTTCTCACAATTGTGAGTTTATGTTATCCATTTTTGTGAAAGAAAGCCTGAATTATGAGTTTATATTGCAATTCTGGCTTAATTTCTCACAATTGTGAGTATATATCATCAATTTTTTGAGAAAGAAAGCCTGAATTATGAGTTTATATTGCAATTCAGGCTTTATTTCTCACAATTGTAAGTTTATATCATCCATTTTTGAGAAAGAAAGCCTGAATTATGAGTTTATATTGCAATTCTGGCTTTATTTCTCACAATTGTGAGCATGTATCATCAATTTTTTGAGAAAGAAAGCCTGAATTATGAGTTTATATTGCAATTCTGGCTTATAAACTCACAATTGTAAGTTTATTTCATCCATTTTTGAGAAAGAAAGCCTGAATTATGAGTTTATATTGCAATTCTGGCTTTAATGCTCACAATTGTAAGTTTATATCATCCATTTTTGAGAAAGAAAGTCTGAATTATGAGTTTATATTGCAATTCTGGCTTTATTTCTCACAATTGTGAGTATATATCATCCATTTCTGAGAAAGAAAGCCTGAATTGTGAGTTTATATTGCAATTCTGGCTTTAATGCTCACAATTGTAAGTTTATATCATCCATTTTTGAGAAAGAAAGCCTTAATTATGAGTTTATATTGCAATTCTGGCTTTATTTCTCACAATTGTGAGTTTAAGTTATCCATTTTTGAGAAAGAAAGCCTGAATGATGAGTTTATATTGCAATTCTGGCTTTATTTCTCACAATTGTGAGTTTAAGTTATCCATTTTTGAGAAAGAAAGCCTGAATTATGAGTTTATATTGCAATTCTGGCTTTATTTCTCACAATTGTGAGCATGTATCATCAATTTTTTGAGAAAGAAAGCCTGAATTATGAGTTTATATTGCAATTCTGGCTTATAAACTCACAATTGTAAGTTTATTTCATCCATTTTTGAGAAAGAAAGCCTGAATTATGAGTTTATATTGCAATTCTGGCTTTAATGCTCACAATTGTAAGTTTATATCATCCATTTTTGAGAAAGAAAGTCTGAATTATGAGTTTATATTGCAATTCTGGCTTTATTTCTCACAATTGTGAGTATATATCATCCATTTCTGAGAAAGAAAGCCTGAATTGTGAGTTTATATTGCAATTCTGGCTTTAATGCTCACAATTGTAAGTTTATATCATCCATTTTTGAGAAAGAAAGCCTTAATTATGAGTTTATATTGCAATTCTGGCTTTATTTCTCACAATTGTGAGTTTAAGTTATCCATTTTTGAGAAAGAAAGCCTGAATGATGAGTTTATATTGCAATTCTGGCTTTATTTCTCACAATTGTGAGTTTAAGTTATCCATTTTTGAGAAAGAAAGCCTGAATTATGAGTTTATATTGCAATTCTGGCTTTATTTCTCACAATTGTGAGTATATATCATCAATTTTTTGAGAAAGAAAGTCTTAATTATGAGATTATATTGCAATTCTGGCTTAATTTCTCACAATTGTGAGTTTATGTTATCCATTTTTGTCAAAGTAAGCCTAAATTATGAGTTTATATTGCAATTCTGGCTTTATTTCTCACAATTGTGAGTATATATCATCCATTTCTGAGAAAGAAAGCCTGAATTATGAGTTAATTTTGCAATTCTGGCTTTGTTTCTAACAATTGTGAGAATATATCATCCATTTTTGAGAAAGAAAGCCGGAAATATGGGTTTAAATTGCAATTCTGGCTTTATTGCTCACAATTGCGGGTTTATATCATCCATTCCTGAGAAAGAAAGCCTGAATTATGAGTTCATATTGCAATTCTGGCTTTATTTCTCACAATTGTGAGTATATATATGACCCATTTCTGAGAAAGAAAGCCTGAATTATAAAAATTATATTGCAATTCTGGCTTTATTTCTGACAATTGTGAGTATATATCATCCATTTCTGAGAAAGAAAGCCTGAATTATGAGTTTATATTGCAATTATGGCTTTATTTCTCACAATTGTGAGTTTATGTTATCCAATTTTGAGAAAGAAAGCCTAAATTATGAGTTTATATTGTAATTCTGACTTTATTGCTCACAATTGCTAGGTTATATCATCCATTTCTGAGAAAGAAAGCCTGAATTATGAGTTTATATTGCAATTCTGGCTTTATTTCTCACAATTGTGAGTATATATCACCCATTTCTGAGAAAGAAAGCCTGAATTATGAGTTTATATTGCAATTCTGGCTTTATTTCTCACAATTGTGAGTATATATCATCCACTTCTGAGAAAGAAAGCCTGAATTATGAGTTTATTTTGCAATTCTGGCTTAATTTCTCACAATTGTGAGTATATATCACCCATTTCTGAGAAAGAAAGCCTGAATTATGAGTTTATATTGCAATTCTGGCTTTAATGCTCACAGTCGTAAGTTTATATCATCCATTGTTGAGAAAGAAAGCCTGAATTATCAGTTCATATTGCAATTCTGGCTTTACTTCTCACAATTGTGAGTATATATCATCAATTTTTTGAGAAAGAAAGCCTGAATTATGAGTTTATATTGCAATTCAGGCTTTATTTCTCACAATTGTAAGTTTATTTCATCCATTTTTGAGAAAGAAAGCCTGAATTATGAGTTTATATTGCAATTCTGGCTTTATTTCTCACAATTGTGAGCATGTATCATCAATTTTTTGAGAAAGAAAGCCTGAATTATGAGTTTATATTGCAATTCTGGCTTATAAACTCACAATTGTAAGTTTATATCATCTATTTTTGAGAAAGAAAGTCTGAATTATGAGTTTATATTGCAATTCTGGCTTTATTTCTCACAATTGTGAGTATATATCATCCATTTCTGAGAAAGAAAGCCTGAATTGTGAGTTTATATTGCAATTCTGGCTTTAATGCTCACAATTGTAAGTTTATATCATCCATTTTTGAGAAAGAAAGCCTTAATTATGAGTTTATATTGCAATTCTGGCTTTATTTCTCACAATTGTGAGTTTAAGTTATCCATTTTTGAGAAAGAAAGCCTGAATGATGAGTTTATATTGCAATTCTGGCTTTATTTCTCACAATTGTGAGTTTAAGTTATCCATTTTTGAGAAAGAAAGCCTGAATGATGAGTTTATATTGCAATTCTGGCTTTATTTCTCACAATTGTGAGTATATATCATCAATTTTTTGAGAAAGAAAGCCTGAATTCTGAGTTTATATTGCAATTCTGGCTTATAAACTCACAATTGTAAGTTTATTTCATCCATTTTTGAGAAAGAAAGCCTGAATTATGAGTTTATATTGCAATTCTGGCTTTAATGCTCACAATTGTAAGTTTATATCATCCATGTTTGAGAAAGAAAGTCTTAATTATGAGATTATATTGCAATTCTGGCTTTATTTCTCACAACTGTGAGAATATATCATCCATTTTTGAGAAAGAAAGCCTGAATTATGAGTTTATATTGCAATTCTGGCTTTATTTCTCACAATTGTGAGTTTATGTTATCCATTTTTGTGAAAGAAAGCCTGAATTATGAGTTTATATTGCAATTCTGGCTTAATTTCTCACAATTGTGAGTATATATCATCAATTTTTTGAGAAAGAAAGCCTGAATTATGAGTTTATATTGCAATTCAGGCTTTATTTCTCACAATTGTAAGTTTATATCATCCATTTTTGAGAAAGAAAGCCTGAATTATGAGTTTATATTGCAATTCTGGCTTTATTTCTCACAATTGTGAGCATGTATCTTCAATTTTTTGAGAAAGAAAGCCTGAATTATGAGTTTATATTGCAATTCAGGCTTTATTTCTCACAATTGTGAGTTTATGTTATCCATTTTTGTCAAAGTAAGCCTAAATTATGAGTTTATATTGCAATTCTGGCTTTATTTCTCACAATTGTGAGTATATATCATCCACTTCTGAGAAAGAAAGCCTGAATTATGAGTTAATTTTGCAATTCTGGCTTTAATGCTCACAATTGTAAGTTTATATCATCCATTTTTGAGAAAGAAAGCCTCAATTATGAGTTTATATTGCAATTCTGGCTTTAATGCTCACAACTGGAAGTTTATATCATCCATTGTTGAGAAAGAAAGCCTGAATTATCAGTTCATATTGCAATTCTGGCTTTATTTCTCACAACTGTGAGTATATATCATCCATTTCTGAGAAAGAAAGCCTGAATTATGAGTTTATATTGCAATTCTGGCTTTATTTCTCACAATTGTGAGTTTATGTTATCCATTTTTGTCAAAGTAAGCCTAAATTATGAGTTTATATTGCAATTCTGGCTTTATTTCTCACAATTGTGAGTATATATCATCCATTTCTGAGAAAGAAAGCCTGAATTATGAGTTAATTTTGCAATTCTGGCTTTGTTTCTCACAATTGTGAGGACATATCATCCATTTTTGAGAAAGAAAGCCGGAAATATGGGTTTAAATTGCAATTCTGGCTTTATTGCTCACAATTGCGGGTTTATATCATCCATTCCTGAGAAAGAAAGCCTGAATTATGAGTTCATATTGCAATTCTGGCTTTATTTCTCACAATTGTGAGTATATATATGACCCATTTCTGAGAAAGAAAGCCTGAATTATAAAAATTATATTGCAATTCTGGCTTTATTTCTGACAATTGTGAGTATATATCATCCATTTCTGAGAAAGAAAGCCTGAATTATGAGTTCATATTGCAATTATGGCTTTATTTCTCACAATTGTGAGTTTATGTTATCCAATTTTGAGAAAGAAAGCCTAAATTATGAGTTTATATTGTAATTCTGGCTTTATTGCTCACAATTGCTAGGTTATATCATCCATTTCTGAGAAAGAAAGCCTGAATTATGAGTTTATATTGCAATTATGGCTTTATTTCTCACAATTGTGAGTATATATCACCCATTTCTGAGAAAGAAAGCCTGAATTATGAGTTTATATTGCAATTCTGGCTTTAATGCTCACAATTGTAAGTTTATATCATCCATTGTTGAGAAAGAAAGCCTGAATTATCAGTTCATATTGCAATTCTGGCTTTACTTCTCACAATTGTGAGTATATATCATCAATTTTTTGAGAAAGAAAGCCTGAATTATGAGTTTATATTGCAATTCAGGCTTTATTTCTCACAATTGTAAGTTTATTTCATCCATTTTTGAGAAAGAAAGCCTGAATTATGAGTTTATATTGCAATTCTGGCTTTATTTCTCACAATTGTGAGCATGTATCATCAATTTTTTGAGAAAGAAAGCCTGAATTATGAGTTTATATTGCAATTCTGGCTTATAAACTCACAATTGTAAGTTTATTTCATCCATTTTTGAGAAAGAAAGCCTGAATTATGAGTTTATATTGCAATTCTGGCTTTAATGCTCACAATTGTAAGTTTATATCATCCATTTTTGAGAAAGAAAGTCTGAATTATGAGTTTATATTGCAATTCTGGCTTTATTTCTCACAATTGTGAGTATATATCATCCATTTCTGAGAAAGAAAGCCTGAATTGTGAGTTTATATTGCAATTCTGGCTTTAATGCTCACAATTGTAAGTTTATATCATCCATTTTTGAGAAAGAAAGCCTTAATTATGAGTTTATATTGCAATTCTGGCTTTATTTCTCACAATTGTGAGTTTAAGTTATCCATTTTTGAGAAAGAAAGCCTGAATTATGAGTTTATATTGCAATTCTGGCTTATAAACTCACAATTGTAAGTTTATTTCATCCATTTTTGAGAAAGAAAGCCTGAATTATGAGTTTATATTGCAATTCTGGCTTTAATGCTCACAATTGTAAGTTTATATCATCCATTTTTGAGAAAGAAAGTCTTAATTATGAGATTATATTGCAATTCTGGCTTTATTTCTCACAACTGTGAGAATATATCATCCATTTTTGAGAAAGAAAGCCTGAATTATGAGTTTATATTGCAATTCTGGCTTTATTTCTCACAATTGTGAGTTTATGTTATCTATTTTTGTGAAAGAAAGCCTGAATTATGAGTTTATATTGCAATTCTGGCTTAATTTCTCACAATTGTGAGTATATATCATCAATTTTTTGAGAAAGAAAGCCTGAATTATGAGTTTATATTGCAATTCAGGCTTTATTTCTCACAATTGTAAGTTTATATCATCCATTTTTGAGAAAGAAAGCCTGAATTATGAGTTTATATTGCAATTCTGGCTTTATTTCTCACAATTGTGAGCATGTATCATCAATTTTTTGAGAAAGAAAGCCTGAATTATGAGTTTATATTGCAATTCTGGCTTATAAACTCACAATTGTAAGTTTATTTCATCCATTTTTGAGAAAGAAAGCCTGAATTATGAGTTTATATTGCAATTCTGGCATTAATGCTCACAATTGTAAGTTTATATCATCCATTTTTGAGAAAGAAAGTCTGAATTATGAGTTTATATTGCAATTCTGGCTTTATTTCTCACAATTGTGAGTATATATCATCCATTTCTGAGAAAGAAAGCCTGAATTGTGAGTTTATATTGCAATTCTGGCTTTAATGCTCACAATTGTAAGTTTATATCATCCATTTTTGAGAAAGAAAGCCTTAATTATGAGTTTATATTGCAATTCTGGCTTTATTTCTCACAATTGTGAGTTTAAGTTATCCATTTTTGAGAAAGAAAGCCTGAATGATGAGTTTATATTGCAATTCTGACTTTATTTCTCACAATTGTGAGTTTAAGTTATCCATTTTTGAGAAAGAAAGCCTGAATTATGAGTTTATATTGCAATTCTGGCTTTATTTCTCACAATTGTGAGTATATATCATCAAATTTTTTGAGAAAGAAAGCCTGAATTCTGAGTTTATATTGCAATTCTGGCTTATAAACTCACAATTGTAAGTTTATTTCATCCATTTTTGAGAAAGAAAGCCTGAATTATGAGTTTATATTGCAATTCAGGCTTTATTTCTCACAATTGTTAGTTTATGTTATCCATTTTTGAGAAAGAAAGTCTGAATTATGAGTTTATATTGCAATTCTGGCTTTATTTCTCACAATTGTGAGTATATATCATCAATTTTTTGAGAAAGAAAGCCTGAATTCTGAGTTTATATTTCAATTCTGGCTTATAAACTCACAATTGTAAGTTTATTTCATCCATTTTTGAGAAAGAAAGCCTGAATTATAAGTTTATATTGCAATTCTGGCTTTAATGCTCACAACTGGAAGTTTATATCATCCATTTTTGAGAAAGAAAGCCTCAATTATGAGTTTATATTGCAATTCTGGCTTTAATGCTCACAACTGGAAGTTTATATCATCAATTGTTGAGAAAGAAAGCCTGAATTATCAGTTCATATTGCAATTCTGGCTTTATTTCTCACAACTGTGAGTATATATCATCCATTTCTGAGAAAGAAAGCCTGAATTATGAGTTTATATTGCAATTCTGGCTTTATTTCTCACAATTGTGAGTTTATGTTATCCATTTTTGTCAAAGTAAGCCTAAATTATGAGTTTATATTGCAATTCTGGCTTTATTTCTCACAATTGTGAGTATATATCATCCACTTCTGAGAAAGAAAGCCTGAATTATGAGTTAATTTTGCAATTCTGGCTTTAATGCTCACAATTGTAAGTTTATATCATCCATTTTTGAGAAAGAAAGCCTCAATTATGAGTTTATATTGCAATTCTGGCTTTAATGCTCACAATTGTAAGTTTATATCATCCATTTTTGAGAAAGAAAGCCTCAATTATGAGTTTATATTGCAATTCTGGCTTTAATGCTCACAACTGGAAGTTTATAGCATCCATTGTTGAGAAAGAAAGCCTGAATTATCAGTTCATATTGCAATTCTGGCTTTATTTCTCACAACTGTGAGAATATATCATCCATTTTTGAGAAAGAAAGCCTGAATTATGAGTTTATATTGCAATTCTGGCTTTATTTCTCACAATTGTGAGTTTATGTTATCCATTTTTGTGAAAGAAAGCCTGAATTATGAGTTTATATTGCAATTCTGGCTTAATTTCTCACAATTGTGAGTATATATCATCAATTTTTTGAGAAAGAAAGCCTGAATTATGAGTTTATATTGCAATTCAGGCTTTATTTCTCACAATTGTAAGTTTATATCATCCATTTTTGAGAAAGAAAGCCTGAATTATGAGTTTATATTGCAATTCTGGCTTTATTTCTCACAATTGTGAGCATGTATCATCAATTTTTTGAGAAAGAAAGCCTGAATTATGAGTTTATATTGCAATTCTGGCTTATAAACTCACAATTGTAAGTTTATTTCATCCATTTTTGAGAAAGAAAGCCTGAATTATGAGTTTATATTGCAATTCAGGCTTCATTTCTCACAATTGTGAGTATATATCATCAATTTTTTGAGAAAGAAAGCCTGAATTATGAGTTTATATTGCATTTCTGGCTTATAAACTCACAATTGTAAGTTTATTTCATCCATTTTTGAGAAAGAAAGCCTGAATTATGAGTTTATATTGCAATTCTGGCTTTAATGCACACAATTGTAAGTTTATATCATCCATTTTTGAGAAAGAAAGTCTTAATTATGAGATTATATTGCAATTCTGGCTTTATTTCTCACAACTGTGAGAATATATCATCCATTTTTGAGAAAGAAAGCCTGAATTATGAGTTTATATTGCAATTCTGGCTTTATTTCTCACAATTGTGAGTTTATGTTATCCATTTTTGTGAAAGAAAGCCTGAATTATGAGTTTATATTGCAATTCTGGCTTAATTTCTCACAATTGTGAGTATATATCATCAATTTTTTGAGAAAGAAAGCCTGAATTATGAGTTTATATTGCAATTCAGGCTTTATTTCTCACAATTGTAAGTTTATATCATCCATTTTTGAGAAAGAAAGCCTGAATTATGAGTTTATATTGCAATTCTGGCTTTATTTCTCACAATTGTGAGCATGTATCATCAATTTTTTGAGAAAGAAAGCCTGAATTATGAGTTTATATTGCAATTCTGGCTTATAAACTCATAATTGTAAGTTTATTTCATCCATTTTTGAGAAAGAAAGCCTGAATTATGAGTTTATATTGCAATTCTGGCTTTAATGCTCACAATTGTAAGTTTATATCATCCATTTTTGAGAAAGAAAGTCTGAATTATGAGTTTATATTGCAATTCTGGCTTTATTTCTCACAATTGTGAGTATATATCATCCATTTCTGAGAAAGAAAGCCTGAATTGTGAGTTTATATTGCAATTCTGGCTTTAATGCTCACAATTGTAAGTTTATATCATCCATTTTTGAGAAAGAAAGCCTTAATTATGAGTTTATATTGCAATTCTGGCTTTATTTCTCACAATTGTGAGTTTAAGTTATCCATTTTTGAGAAAGAAAGCCTGAATGATGAGTTTATATTGCAATTCTGGCTTTATTTCTCACAATTGTGAGTTTAAGTTATCCATTTTTGAGAAAGAAAGCCTGAATTATGAGTTTATATTGCAATTCTGGCTTTATTTCTCACAATTGTGAGTATATATCATCAATTTTTTGAGAAAGAAAGCCTGAATTCTGAGTTTATATTGCAATTCTGGCTTATAAACTCACAATTGTAAGTTTATTTCATCCATTTTTGAGAAAGAAAGCCTGAATTATGAGTTTATATTGCAATTCTGGCTTTAATGCTCACAATTGTAAGTTTATATCATCCATGTTTGAGAAAGAAAGTCTTAATTATGAGATTATATTGCAATTCTGGCTTTATTTCTCACAACTGTGAGAATATATCATCCATTTTTGAGAAAGAAAGCCTGAATTATGAGTTTATATTGCAATTCTGGCTTTATTTCTCACAATTGTGAGTTTATGTTATCCATTTTTGTGAAAGAAAGCCTGAATTATGAGTTTATATTGCAATTCTGGCTTAATTTCTCACAATTGTGAGTATATATCATCAATTTTTTGAGAAAGAAAGCCTGAATTATGAGTTTATATTGCAATTCAGGCTTTATTTCTCACAATTGTAAGTTTATATCATCCATTTTTGAGAAAGAAAGCCTGAATTATGAGTTTATATTGCAATTCTGGCTTTATTTCTCACAATTGTGAGCATGTATCTTCAATTTTTTGAGAAAGAAAGCCTGAATTATGAGTTTATATTGCAATTCAGGCTTTATTTCTCACAATTGTGAGTTTATGTTATCCATTTTTGTCAAAGTAAGCCTGAATTATGAGTTAATTTTGCAATTCTGGCTTTAATGCTCACAATTGTAAGTTTATATCATCCATTTTTGAGAAAGAAAGCCTCAATTATGAGTTTATATTGCAATTCTGGCTTTAATGCTCACAATTGTAAGTTTATATCATCCATTTTTGAGAAAGAAAGCCTCAATTATGAGTTTATATTGCAATTCTGGCTTTAATGCTCACAACTGGAAGTTTATATCATCCATTGTTGAGAAAGAAAGCCTGAATTATCAGTTCATATTGCAATTCTGGCTTTATTTCTCACAACTGTGAGTATATATCATCCATTTCTGAGAAAGAAAGCCTGAATTATGAGTTTATATTGCAATTCTGGCTTTATTTCTCACAATTGTGAGTTTATGTTATCCATTTTTGTCGAAGTAAGCCTAAATTATGAGTTTATATTGCAATTCTGGCTTTATTTCTCACAATTGTGAGTATATATCATCCATTTCTGAGAAAGAAAGCCTGAATTATGAGTTAATTTTGCAATTCTGGCTTTGTTTCTCACAATTGTGAGGACATATCATCCATTTTTGAGAAAGAAAGCCGGAAATATGGGTTTAAATTGCAATTCTGGCTTTATTGCTCACAATTGCGGGTTTATATCATCCATTCCTGAGAAAGAAAGCCTGAATTATGAGTTCATATTGCAATTCTGGCTTTATTTCTCACAATTGTGAGTATATATATGACCCATTTCTGAGAAAGAAAGCCTGAATTATAAAAATTATATTGCAATTCTGGCTTTATTTCTGACAATTGTGAGTATATATCATCCATTTCTGAGAAAGAAAGCCTGAATTATGAGTTTATATTGCAATTATGGCTTTATTTCTCACAATTGTGAGTTTATGTTATCCAATTTTGAGAAAGAAAGCCTAAATTATGAGTTTATATTGTAATTCTGGCTTTATTGCTCACAATTGCTAGGTTATATCATCCATTTCTGAGAAAGAAAGCCTGAATTATGAGTTTATATTGCAATTCTGGCTTTATTTCTCACAATTGTGAGTATATATCACCCATTTCTGAGAAAGAAAGCCTGAATTATGAGTTTATATTGCAATTCTGGCTTTATTTCTCACAATTGTGAGTATATATCATCCACTTCTGAGAAAGAAAGCCTGAATTATGAGTTTATTTTGCAGTTCTGGCTTAATTTCTCACAATTGTTAGTATATATCACCCATTTCTGAGAAAGAAAGCCTGAATTATGAGTTTATATTGCAATTCTGGCTTTAATGCTCACAATTGTAAGTTTATATCATCCATTGTTGAGAAAGAAAGCCTGAATTATCAGTTCATATTGCAATTCTGGCTTTACTTCTCACAATTGTGAGTATATATCATCAATTTTTTGAGAAAGAAAGCCTGAATTATGAGTTTATATTGCAATTCAGGCTTTATTTCTCACAATTGTAAGTTTATTTCATCCATTTTTGAGAAAGAAAGCCTGAATTATGAGTTTATATTGCAATTCTGGCTTTATTTCTCACAATTGTGAGCATGTATCATCAATTTTTTGAGAAAGAAAGCCTGAATTATGAGTTTATATTGCAATTCTGGCTTATAAACTCACAATTGTAAGTTTATTTCATGCATTTTTGAGAAAGAAAGCCTGAATTATGAGTTTATATTGCAATTCTGGCTTTATTTCTCACAATTGTGAGTATATATCATCAATTTTTTGAGAAAGAAAGCCTGAATTCTAAGTTTATATTGCAATTCTGGCTTATAAACTCACAATTGTAAGTTTATTTCATCCATTTTTGAGAAAGAAAGCCTGAATTATGAGTTTATATTGCAATTCTGGCTTTAATGCTCACAATTGTAAGTTTATATCATCCATTTTTGAGAAAGAAAGTCTTAATTATGAGATTATATTGCAATTCTGGCTTTATTTCTCACAACTGTGAGAATATATCATCCATTTTTGAGAAAGAAAGCCTGAATTATGAGTTTATATTGCAATTCTGGCTTTATTTCTCACAATTGTGAGTTTATGTTATCCATTTTTGTGAAAGAAAGCCTGAATTATGAGTTTATATTGCAATTCTGGCTTAATTTCTCACAATTGTGAGTATATATCATCAATTTTTTGAGAAAGAAAGCCTGAATTATGAGTTTATATTGCAATTCAGGCTTTATTTCTCACAATTGTAAGTTTATATCATCCATTTTTGAGAAAGAAAGCCTGAATTATGAGTTTATATTGCAATTCTGGCTTTATTTCTCACAATTGTGAGCATGTATCTTCAATTTTTTGAGAAAGAAAGCCTGAATTATGAGTTTATATTGCAATTCAGGCTTTATTTCTCACAATTGTGAGTTTATGTTATCCATTTTTGTCAAAGTAAGCCTAAATTATGAGTTTATATTGCAATTCTGGCTTTATTTCTCACAATTGTGAGTATATATCATCCACTTCTGAGAAAGAAAGCCTGAATTATGAGTTAATTTTGCAATTCTGGCTTTAATGCTCACAATTGTAAGTTTATATCATCCATTTTTGAGAAAGAAAGCCTCAATTATGAGTTTATATTGCAATTCTGGCTTTAATGCTCACAACTGGAAGTTTATATCATCCATTTTTGAGAAAGAAAGCCTCAATTATGAGTTTATATTGCAATTCTGGCTTTAATGCTCACAACTGGAAGTTTATATCATCCATTGTTGAGAAAGAAAGCCTGAATTATCAGTTCATATTGCAATTCTGGCTTTATTTCTCACAACTGTGAGTATATATCATCCATTTCTGAGAAAGAAAGCCTGAATTATGAGTTTATATTGCAATTCTGGCTTTATTTCTCACAATTGTGAGTTTATGTTATCCATTTTTGTCAAAGTAAGCCTAAATTATGAGTTTATATTGCAATTCTGGCTTTATTTCTCACAATTGTGAGTATATATCATCCACTTCTGAGAAAGAAAGCCTGAATTATGAGTTAATTTTGCAATTCTGGCTTTAATGCTCACAATTGTAAGTTTATATCATCCATTTTTGAGAAAGAAAGCCTCAATTATGAGTTTATATTGCAATTCTGGCTTTAATGCTCACAATTGTAAGTTTATATCATCCATTTTTGAGAAAGAAAGCCTCAATTATGAGTTTATATTGCAATTCTGGCTTTAATGCTCACAACTGGAAGTTTATAGCATCCATTGTTGAGAAAGAAAGCCTGAATTATCAGTTCATATTGCAATTCTGGCTTTATTTCTCACAACTGTGAGAATATATCATCCATTTTTGAGAAAGAAAGCCTGAATTATGAGTTTATATTGCAATTCTGGCTTTATTTCTCACAATTGTGAGTTTATGTTATCCATTTTTGTGAAAGAAAGCCTGAATTATGAGTTTATATTGCAATTCTGGCTTAATTTCTCACAATTGTGAGTATATATCATCAATTTTTTGAGAAAGAAAGCCTGAATTATGAGTTTATATTGCAATTCAGGCTTTATTTCTCACAATTGTAAGTTTATATCATCCATTTTTGAGAAAGAAAGCCTGAATTATGAGTTTATATTGCAATTCTGGCTTTATTTCTCACAATTGTGAGCATGTATCATCAATTTTTTGAGAAAGAAAGCCTGAATTATGAGTTTATATTGCAATTCTGGCTTATAAACTCACAATTGTAAGTTTATTTCATCCATTTTTGAGAAAGAAAGCCTGAATTATGAGTTTATATTGCAATTCAGGCTTCATTTCTCACAATTGTGAGTATATATCATCAATTTTTTGAGAAAGAAAGCCTGAATTATGAGTTTATATTGCATTTCTGGCTTATAAACTCACAATTGTAAGTTTATTTCATCCATTTTTGAGAAAGAAAGCCTGAATTATGAGTTTATATTGCAATTCTGGCTTCAATGCACACAATTGTAAGTTTATATCATCCATTTTTGAGAAAGAAAGTCTTAATTATGAGATTATATTGCAATTCTGGCTTTATTTCTCACAACTGTGAGAATATATCATCCATTTTTGAGAAAGAAAGCCTGAATTATGAGTTTATATTGCAATTCTGGCTTTATTTCTCACAATTGTGAGTTTATGTTATCCATTTTTGTGAAAGAAAGCCTGAATTATGAGTTTATATTGCAATTCTGGCTTAATTTCTCACAATTGTGAGTATATATCATCAATTTTTTGAGAAAGAAAGCCTGAATTATGAGTTTATATTGCAATTCTGGCTTTATTTCTCACAATTGTGAGCATGTATCATCAATTTTTTGAGAAAGAAAGCCTGAATTATGAGTTTATATTGCAATTCTGGCTAATAAACTCACAATTGTAAGTTTATTTCATCCATTTTTGAGAAAGAAAGCCTGAATTATGAGTTTATATTGCAATTCAGGCTTCATTTCTCACAATTGTGAGTATATATCATCAATTTTTTGAGAAAGAAAGCCTGAATTATGAGTTTATATTGCATTTCTGGCTTATAAACTCACAATTGTAAGTTTATTTCATCCATTTTTGAGAAAGAAAGCCTGAATTATGAGTTTATATTGCAATTCTGGCTTTAATGCACACAATTGTAAGTTTATATCATCCATTTTTGAGAAAGAAAGTCTTAATTATGAGATTATATTGCAATTCTGGCTTTATTTCTCACAACTGTGAGAATATATCATCCATTTTTGAGAAAGAAAGCCTGAATTATGAGTTTATATTGCAATTCTGGCTTTATTTCTCACAATTGTGAGTTTATGTTATCCATTTTTGTGAAAGAAAGCCTGAATTATGAGTTTATATTGCAATTCAGGCTTTATTTCTCACAATTGTAAGTTTATATCATCCATTTTTGAGAAAGAAAGCCTGAATTATGAGTTTATATTGCAATTCTGGCTTTATTTCTCACAATTGTGAGCATGTATCATCAAATTTTTGAGAAAGAAAGCCTGAATTATGAGTTTATATTGCAATTCTGGCTTATAAACTCACAATTGTAAGTTTATTTCATCCATTTTTGAGAAAGAAAGCCTGAATTATGAGTTTATATTGCAATTCTGGCTTTAATGCTCACAATTGTAAGTTTATATCATCCATTTTTGAGAAAGAAAGTCTTAATTATGAGATTATATTGCAATTCTGGCTTTATTTCTCACAACTGTGAGAATATATCATCCATTTTTGAGAAAGAAAGCCTGAATTATGAGTTTATATTGCAATTCTGGCTTTATTTCTCACAATTGTGAGTTTATGTTATCTATTTTTGTGAAAGAAAGCCTGAATTATGAGTTTATATTGCAATTCTGGCTTAATTTCTCACAATTGTGAGTATATATCATCAATTTTTTGAGAAAGAAAGCCTGAATTATGAGTTTATATTGCAATTCAGGCTTTATTTCTCACAATTGTAAGTTTATATCATCCATTTTTGAGAAAGAAAGCCTGAATTATGAGTTTATATTGCAATTCTGGCTTTATTTCTCACAATTGTGAGCATGTATCATCAATTTTTTGAGAAAGAAAGCCTGAATTATGAGTTTATATTGCAATTCTGGCTTATAAACTCACAATTGTAAGTTTATTTCATCCATTTTTGAGAAAGAAAGCCTGAATTATGAGTTTATATTGCAATTCTGGCATTAATGCTCACAATTGTAAGTTTATATCATCCATTTTTGAGAAAGAAAGTCTGAATTATGAGTTTATATTGCAATTCTGGCTTTATTTCTCACAATTGTGAGTATATATCATCCATTTCTGAGAAAGAAAGCCTGAATTGTGAGTTTATATTGCAATTCTGGCTTTAATGCTCACAATTGTAAGTTTATATCATCCATTTTTGAGAAAGAAAGCCTTAATTATGAGTTTATATTGCAATTCTGGCTTTATTTCTCACAATTGTGAGTTTAAGTTATCCATTTTTGAGAAAGAAAGCCTGAATGATGAGTTTATATTGCAATTCTGACTTTATTTCTCACAATTGTGAGTTTAAGTTATCCATTTTTGAGAAAGAAAGCCTGAATTATGAGTTTATATTGCAATTCTGGCTTTATTTCTCACAATTGTGAGTATATATCATCAAATTTTTTGAGAAAGAAAGCCTGAATTCTGAGTTTATATTGCAATTCTGGCTTATAAACTCACAATTGTAAGTTTATTTCATCCATTTTTGAGAAAGAAAGCCTGAATTATGAGTTTATATTGCAATTCAGGCTTTATTTCTCACAATTGTTAGTTTATGTTATCCATTTTTGAGAAAGAAAGTCTGAATTATGAGTTTATATTGCAATTCTGGCTTTATTTCTCACAATTGTGAGTATATATCATCAATTTTTTGAGAAAGAAAGCCTGAATTCTGAGTTTATATTTCAATTCTGGCTTATAAACTCACAATTGTAAGTTTATTTCATCCATTTTTGAGAAAGAAAGCCTGAATTATGAGTTTATATTGCAATTCTGGCTTTAATGCTCACAACTGGAAGTTTATATCATCCATTTTTGAGAAAGAAAGCCTCAATTATGAGTTTATATTGCAATTCTGGCTTTAATGCTCACAACTGGAAGTTTATATCATCCATTGTTGAGAAAGAAAGCCTGAATTATCAGTTCATATTGCAATTCTGGCTTTATTTCTCACAACTGTGAGTATATATCATCCATTTCTGAGAAAGAAAGCCTGAATTATGAGTTTATATTGCAATTCTGGCTTTATTTCTCACAATTGTGAGTTTATGTTATCCATTTTTGTCAAAGTAAGCCTAAATTATGAGTTTATATTGCAATTCTGGCTTTATTTCTCACAATTGTGAGTATATATCATCCACTTCTGAGAAAGAAAGCCTGAATTATGAGTTAATTTTGCAATTCTGGCTTTAATGCTCACAATTGTAAGTTTATATCATCCATTTTTGAGAAAGAAAGCCTCAATTATGAGTTTATATTGCAATTCTGGCTTTAATGCTCACAATTGTAAGTTTATATCATCCATTTTTGAGAAAGAAAGCCTCAATTATGAGTTTATATTGCAATTCTGGCTTTAATGCTCACAACTGGAAGTTTATAGCATCCATTGTTGAGAAAGAAAGCCTGAATTATCAGTTCATATTGCAATTCTGGCTTTATTTCTCACAACTGTGAGAATATATCATCCATTTTTGAGAAAGAAAGCCTGAATTATGAGTTTATATTGCAATTCTGGCTTTATTTCTCACAATTGTGAGTTTATGTTATCCATTTTTGTGAAAGAAAGCCTGAATTATGAGTTTATATTGCAATTCTGGCTTAATTTCTCACAATTGTGAGTATATATCATCAATTTTTTGAGAAAGAAAGCCTGAATTATGAGTTTATATTGCAATTCAGGCTTTATTTCTCACAATTGTAAGTTTATATCATCCATTTTTGAGAAAGAAAGCCTGAATTATGAGTTTATATTGCAATTCTGGCTTTATTTCTCACAATTGTGAGCATGTATCATCAATTTTTTGAGAAAGAAAGCCTGAATTATGAGTTTATATTGCAATTCTGGCTTATAAACTCACAATTGTAAGTTTATTTCATCCATTTTTGAGAAAGAAAGCCTGAATTATGAGTTTATATTGCAATTCAGGCTTCATTTCTCACAATTGTGAGTATATATCATCAATTTTTTGAGAAAGAAAGCCTGAATTATGAGTTTATATTGCATTTCTGGCTTATAAACTCACAATTGTAAGTTTATTTCATCCATTTTTGAGAAAGAAAGCCTGAATTATGAGTTTATATTGCAATTCTGGCTTTAATGCACACAATTGTAAGTTTATATCATCCATTTTTGAGAAAGAAAGTCTTAATTATGAGATTATATTGCAATTCTGGCTTTATTTCTCACAACTGTGAGAATATATCATCCATTTTTGAGAAAGAAAGCCTGAATTATGAGTTTATATTGCAATTCTGGCTTTATTTCTCACAATTGTGAGTTTATGTTATCCATTTTTGTGAAAGAAAGCCTGAATTATGAGTTTATATTGCAATTCTGGCTTAATTTCTCACAATTGTGAGTATATATCATCAATTTTTTGAGAAAGAAAGCCTGAATTATGAGTTTATATTGCAATTCAGGCTTTATTTCTCACAATTGTAAGTTTATATCATCCATTTTTGAGAAAGAAAGCCTGAATTATGAGTTTATATTGCAATTCTGGCTTTATTTCTCACAATTGTGAGCATGTATCATCAATTTTTTGAGAAAGAAAGCCTGAATTATGAGTTTATATTGCAATTCTGGCTTATAAACTCATAATTGTAAGTTTATTTCATCCATTTTTGAGAAAGAAAGCCTGAATTATGAGTTTATATTGCAATTCTGGCTTTAATGCTCACAATTGTAAGTTTATATCATCCATTTTTGAGAAAGAAAGTCTGAATTATGAGTTTATATTGCAATTCTGGCTTTATTTCTCACAATTGTGAGTATATATCATCCATTTCTGAGAAAGAAAGCCTGAATTGTGAGTTTATATTGCAATTCTGGCTTTAATGCTCACAATTGTAAGTTTATATCATCCATTTTTGAGAAAGAAAGCCTTAATTATGAGTTTATATTGCAATTCTGGCTTTATTTCTCACAATTGTGAGTTTAAGTTATCCATTTTTGAGAAAGAAAGCCTGAATGATGAGTTTATATTGCAATTCTGGCTTTATTTCTCACAATTGTGAGTTTAAGTTATCCATTTTTGAGAAAGAAAGCCTGAATTATGAGTTTATATTGCAATTCTGGCTTTATTTCTCACAATTGTGAGTATATATCATCAATTGTTTGAGAAAGAAAGCCTGAATTCTGAGTTTATATTGCAATTCTGGCTTATAAACTCACAATTGTAAGTTTATTTCATCCATTTTTGAGAAAGAAAGCCTGAATTATGAGTTTATATTGCAATTCTGGCTTTAATGCTCACAATTGTAAGTTTATATCATCCATGTTTGAGAAAGAAAGTCTTAATTATGAGATTATATTGCAATTCTGGCTTTATTTCTCACAACTGTGAGAATGTATCATCCATTTTTGAGAAAGAAAGCCTGAATTATGAGTTTATATTGCAATTCTGGCTTTATTTCTCACAATTGTGAGTTTATGTTATCCATTTTTGTCAAAGTAAGCCTAAATTATGAGTTTATATTGCAATTCTGGCTTTATTTCTCACAATTGTGAGTATATATCATCCATTTCTGAGAAAGAAAGCCTGAATTATGAGTTAATTTTGCAATTCTGGCTTTAATGCTCACAATTGTAAGTTTATATCATCCATTTTTGAGAAAGAAAGCCTCAATTATGAGTTTATATTGCAATTCTGGCTTTAATGCTCACAATTGTAAGTTTATATCATCCATTTTTGAGAAAGAAAGCCTCAATTATGAGTTTATATTGCAATTCTGGCTTTAATGCTCACAACTGGAAGTTTATATCATCCATTGTTGAGAAAGAAAGCCTGAATTATCAGTTCATATTGCAATTCTGGCTTTATTTCTCACAACTGTGAGTATATATCATCCATTTCTGAGAAAGAAAGCCTGAATTATGAGTTTATATTGCAATTCTGGCTTTATTTCTCACAATTGTGAGTTTATGTTATCCATTTTTGTCGAAGTAAGCCTAAATTATGAGTTTATATTGCAATTCTGGCTTTATTTCTCACAATTGTGAGTATATATCATCCATTTCTGAGAAAGAAAGCCTGAATTATGAGTTAATTTTGCAATTCTGGCTTTGTTTCTCACAATTGTGAGGACATATCATCCATTTTTGAGAAAGAAAGCCGGAAATATGGGTTTAAATTGCAATTCTGGCTTTATTGCTCACAATTGCGGGTTTATATCATCCATTCCTGAGAAAGAAAGCCTGAATTATGAGTTCATATTGCAATTCTGGCTTTATTTCTCACAATTGTGAGTATATATATGACCCATTTCTGAGAAAGAAAGCCTGAATTATAAAAATTATATTGCAATTCTGGCTTTATTTCTGACAATTGTGAGTATATATCATCCATTTCTGAGAAAGAAAGCCTGAATTATGAGTTTATATTGCAATTATGGCTTTATTTCTCACAATTGTGAGTTTATGTTATCCAATTTTGAGAAAGAAAGCCTAAATTATGAGTTTATATTGTAATTCTGGCTTTATTGCTCACAATTGCTAGGTTATATCATCCATTTCTGAGAAAGAAAGCCTGAATTATGAGTTTATATTGCAATTCTGGCTTTATTTCTCACAATTGTGAGTATATATCACCCATTTCTGAGAAAGAAAGCCTGAATTATGAGTTTATATTGCAATTCTGGCTTTATTTCTCACAATTGTGAGTATATATCATCCACTTCTGAGAAAGAAAGCCTGAATTATGAGTTTATTTTGCAATTCTGGCTTAATTTCTCACAATTGTTAGTATATATCACCCATTTCTGAGAAAGAAAGCCTGAATTATGAGTTTATATTGCAATTCTGGCTTTAATGCTCACAATTGTAAGTTTATATCATCCATTGTTGAGAAAGAAAGCCTGAATTATCAGTTCATATTGCAATTCTGGCTTTACTTCTCACAATTGTGAGTATATATCATCAATTTTTTGAGAAAGAAAGCCTGAATTATGAGTTTATATTGCAATTCAGGCTTTATTTCTCACAATTGTAAGTTTATTTCATCCATTTTTGAGAAAGAAAGCCTGAATTATGAGTTTATATTGCAATTCTGGCTTTATTTCTCACAATTGTGAGCATGTATCATCAATTTTTTGAGAAAGAAAGCCTGAATTATGAGTTTATATTGCAATTCTGGCTTATAAACTCACAATTGTAAGTTTATTTCATGCATTTTTGAGAAAGAAAGCCTGAATTATGAGTTTATATTGCAATTCTGGCTTTATTTCTCACAATTGTGAGTATATATCATCAATTTTTTGAGAAAGAAAGCCTGAATTCTGAGTTTATATTGCAATTCTGGCTTATAAACTCACAATTGTAAGTTTATTTCATCCATTTTTGAGAAAGAAAGCCTGAATTATGAGTTTATATTGCAATTCTGGCTTTAATGCTCACAATTGTAAGTTTATATCATCCATTTTTGAGAAAGAAAGTCTTAATTATGAGATTATATTGCAATTCTGGCTTTATTTCTCACAACTGTGAGAATATATCATCCATTTTTGAGAAAGAAAGCCTGAATTATGAGTTTATATTGCAATTCTGGCTTTATTTCTCACAATTGTGAGTTTATGTTATCCATTTTTGTGAAAGAAAGCCTGAATTATGAGTTTATATTGCAATTCTGGCTTAATTTCTCACAATTGTGAGTATATATCATCAATTTTTTGAGAAAGAAAGCCTGAATTATGAGTTTATATTGCAATTCAGGCTTTATTTCTCACAATTGTAAGTTTATATCATCCATTTTTGAGAAAGAAAGCCTGAATTATGAGTTTATATTGCAATTCTGGCTTTATTTCTCACAATTGTGAGCATGTATCTTCAATTTTTTGAGAAAGAAAGCCTGAATTATGAGTTTATATTGCAATTCAGGCTTTATTTCTCACAATTGTGAGTTTATGTTATCCATTTTTGTCAAAGTAAGCCTAAATTATGAGTTTATATTGCAATTCTGGCTTTATTTCTCACAATTGTGAGTATATATCATCCACTTCTGAGAAAGAAAGCCTGAATTATGAGTTAATTTTGCAATTCTGGCTTTAATGCTCACAATTGTAAGTTTATATCATCCATTTTTGAGAAAGAAAGCCTCAATTATGAGTTTATATTGCAATTCTGGCTTTAATGCTCACAACTGGAAGTTTATATCATCCATTTTTGAGAAAGAAAGCCTCAATTATGAGTTTATATTGCAATTCTGGCTTTAATGCTCACAACTGGAAGTTTATATCATCCATTGTTGAGAAAGAAAGCCTGAATTATCAGTTCATATTGCAATTCTGGCTTTATTTCTCACAACTGTGAGTATATATCATCCATTTCTGAGAAAGAAAGCCTGAATTATGAGTTTATATTGCAATTCTGGCTTTATTTCTCACAATTGTGAGTTTATGTTATCCATTTTTGTCAAAGTAAGCCTAAATTATGAGTTTATATTGCAATTCTGGCTTTATTTCTCACAATTGTGAGTATATATCATCCACTTCTGAGAAAGAAAGCCTGAATTATGAGTTAATTTTGCAATTCTGGCTTTAATGCTCACAATTGTAAGTTTATATCATCCATTTTTGAGAAAGAAAGCCTCAATTATGAGTTTATATTGCAATTCTGGCTTTAATGCTCACAATTGTAAGTTTATATCATCCATTTTTGAGAAAGAAAGCCTCAATTATGAGTTTATATTGCAATTCTGGCTTTAATGCTCACAACTGGAAGTTTATAGCATCCATTGTTGAGAAAGAAAGCCTGAATTATCAGTTCATATTGCAATTCTGGCTTTATTTCTCACAACTGTGAGAATATATCATCCATTTTTGAGAAAGAAAGCCTGAATTATGAGTTTATATTGCAATTCTGGCTTTATTTCTCACAATTGTGAGTTTATGTTATCCATTTTTGTGAAAGAAAGCCTGAATTATGAGTTTATATTGCAATTCTGGCTTAATTTCTCACAATTGTGAGTATATATCATCAATTTTTTGAGAAAGAAAGCCTGAATTATGAGTTTATATTGCAATTCAGGCTTTATTTCTCACAATTGTAAGTTTATATCATCCATTTTTGAGAAAGAAAGCCTGAATTATGAGTTTATATTGCAATTCTGGCTTTATTTCTCACAATTGTGAGCATGTATCATCAATTTTTTGAGAAAGAAAGCCTGAATTATGAGTTTATATTGCAATTCTGGCTTATAAACTCACAATTGTAAGTTTATTTCATCCATTTTTGAGAAAGAAAGCCTGAATTATGAGTTTATATTGCAATTCAGGCTTCATTTCTCACAATTGTGAGTATATATCATCAATTTTTTGAGAAAGAAAGCCTGAATTATGAGTTTATATTGCATTTCTGGCTTATAAACTCACAATTGTAAGTTTATTTCATCCATTTTTGAGAAAGAAAGCCTGAATTATGAGTTTATATTGCAATTCTGGCTTTAATGCACACAATTGTAAGTTTATATCATCCATTTTTGAGAAAGAAAGTCTTAATTATGAGATTATATTGCAATTCTGGCTTTATTTCTCACAACTGTGAGAATATATCATCCATTTTTGAGAAAGAAAGCCTGAATTATGAGTTTATATTGCAATTCTGGCTTTATTTCTCACAATTGTGAGTTTATGTTATCCATTTTTGTGAAAGAAAGCCTGAATTATGAGTTTATATTGCAATTCTGGCTTAATTTCTCACAATTGTGAGTATATATCATCAATTTTTTGAGAAAGAAAGCCTGAATTATGAGTTTATATTGCAATTCTGGCTTTATTTCTCACAATTGTGAGCATGTATCATCAATTTTTTGAGAAAGAAAGCCTGAATTATGAGTTTATATTGCAATTCTGGCTTATAAACTCACAATTGTAAGTTTATTTCATCCATTTTTGAGAAAGAAAGCCTGAATTATGAGTTTATATTGCAATTCAGGCTTCATTTCTCACAATTGTGAGTATATATCATCAATTTATTGAGAAAGAAAGCCTGAATTATGAGTTTATATTGCATTTCTGGCTTATAAACTCACAATTGTAAGTTTATTTCATCCATTTTTGAGAAAGAAAGCCTGAATTATGAGTTTATATTGCAATTCTGGCTTTAATGCACACAATTGTAAGTTTATATCATCCATTTTTGAGAAAGAAAGTCTTAATTATGAGATTATATTGCAATTCTGGCTTTATTTCTCACAACTGTGAGAATATATCATCCATTTTTGAGAAAGAAAGCCTGAATTATGAGTTTATATTGCAATTCTGGCTTTATTTCTCACAATTGTGAGTTTATGTTATCCATTTTTGTGAAAGAAAGCCTGAATTATGAGTTTATATTGCAATTCAGGCTTTATTTCTCACAATTGTAAGTTTATATCATCCATTTTTGAGAAAGAAAGCCTGAATTATGAGTTTATATTGCAATTCTGGCTTTATTTCTCACAATTGTGAGCATGTATCATCAAATTTTTGAGAAAGAAAGCCTGAATTATGAGTTTATATTGCAATTCTGGCTTATAAACTCACAATTGTAAGTTTATTTCATCCATTTTTGAGAAAGAAAGCCTGAATTATGAGTTTATATTGCAATTCTGGCTTTAATGCTCACAATTGTAAGTTTATATCATCCATTTTTGAGAAAGAAAGTCTGAATTATGAGTTTATATTGCAATTCTGGCTTTATTTCTCACAATTGTGAGTATATATCATCCATTTCTGAGAAAGAAAGCCTGAATTGTGAGTTTATATTGCAATTCTGGCTTTAATGCTCACAATTGTAAGTTTATATCATCCATTTTTGAGAAAGAAAGCCTTAATTATGAGTTTATATTGCAATTCTGGCTTTATTTCTCACAATTGTGAGTTTAAGTTATCCATTTTTGAGAAAGAAAGCCTGAATGATGAGTTTATATTGCAATTCTGGCTTTATTTCTCACAATTGTGAGTTTAAGTTATCCATTTTTGAGAAAGAAAGCCTGAATTATGAGTTTATATTGCAATTCTGGCTTTATTTCTCACAATTGTGAGTATATATCATCAATTTTTTGAGAAAGAAAGCCTGAATTCTGAGTTTATATTGCAATTCTGGCTTATAAACTCACAATTGTAAGTTTATTTCATCCATTTTTGAGAAAGAAAGCCTGAATTATGAGTTTATATTGCAATTCTGGCTTTAATGCTCACAATTGTAAGTTTATATCATCCATGTTTGAGAAAGAAAGTCTTAATTATGAGATTATATTGCAATTCTGGCTTTATTTCTCACAACTGTGAGAATATATCATCCATTTTTGAGAAAGAAAGCCTGAATTATGAGTTTATATTGCAATTCTGGCTTTATTTCTCACAATTGTGAGTTTATGTTATCCATTTTTGTGAAAGAAAGCCTGAATTATGAGTTTATATTGCAATTCTGGCTTAATTTCTCACAATTGTGAGTATATATCATCAATTTTTTGAGAAAGAAAGCCTGAATTATGAGTTTATATTGCAATTCAGGCTTTATTTCTCACAATTGTAAGTTTATATCATCCATTTTTGAGAAAGAAAGCCTGAATTATGAGTTTATATTGCAATTCTGGCTTTATTTCTCACAATTGTGAGCATGTATCTTCAATTTTTTGAGAAAGAAAGCCTGAATTATGAGTTTATATTGCAATTCAGGCTTTATTTCTCACAATTGTGAGTTTATGTTATCCATTTTTGTCAAAGTAAGCCTAAATTATGAGTTTATATTGCAATTCTGGCTTTATTTCTCACAATTGTGAGTATATATCATCCATTTCTGAGAAAGAAAGCCTGAATTATGAGTTAATTTTGCAATTCTGGCTTTAATGCTCACAATTGTAAGTTTATATCATCCATTTTTGAGAAAGAAAGCCTCAATTATGAGTTTATATTGCAATTCTGGCTTTAATGCTCACAATTGTAAGTTTATATCATCCATTTTTGAGAAAGAAAGCCTCAATTATGAGTTTATATTGCAATTCTGGCTTTAATGCTCACAACTGGAAGTTTATATCATCCATTGTTGAGAAAGAAAGCCTGAATTATCAGTTCATATTGCAATTCTGGCTTTATTTCTCACAACTGTGAGTATATATCATCCATTTCTGAGAAAGAAAGCCTGAATTATGAGTTTATATTGCAATTCTGGCTTTATTTCTCACAATTGTGAGTTTATGTTATCCATTTTTGTCAAAGTAAGCCTAAATTATGAGTTTATATTGCAATTCTGGCTTTATTTCTCACAATTGTGAGTATATATCATCCATTTCTGAGAAAGAAAGCCTGAATTATGAGTTAATTTTGCAATTCTGGCTTTGTTTCTCACAATTGTGAGGACATATCATCCATTTTTGAGAAAGAAAGCCGGAAATATGGGTTTAAATTGCAATTCTGGCTTTATTGCTCACAATTGCAGGTTTATATCATCCATTCCTGAGAAAGAAAGCCTGAATTATGAGTTCATATTGCAATTCTGGCTTTATTTCTCACAATTGTGAGTATATATATGACCCATTTCTGAGAAAGAAAGCCTGAATTATAAAAATTATATTGCAATTCTGGCTTTATTTCTGACAATTGTGAGTATATATCATCCATTTCTGAGAAAGAAAGCCTGAATTATGAGTTTATATTGCAATTATGGCTTTATTTCTCACAATTGTGAGTTTATGTTATCCAATTTTGAGAAAGAAAGCCTAAATTATGAGTTTATATTGTAATTCTGGCTTTATTGCTCACAATTGCTAGGTTATATCATCCATTTCTGAGAAAGAAAGCCTGAATTATGAGTTTATATTGCAATTCTGACTTTATTTCTCACAATTGTGAGTTTAAGTTATCCATTTTTGAGAAAGAAAGCCTGAATTATGAGTTTATATTGCAATTCTGGCTTTATTTCTCACAATTGTGAGTATATATCATCAATTTTTTGAGAAAGAAAGCCTGAATTCTGAGTTTATATTGCAATTCTGGCTTATAAACTCACAATTGTAAGTTTATTTCATCCATTTTTGAGAAAGAAAGCCTGAATTATGAGTTTATATTGCAATTCAGGCTTTATTTCTCACAATTGTTAGTTTATGTTATCCATTTTTGAGAAAGAAAGTCTGAATTATGAGTTTATATTGCAATTCTGGCTTTATTTCTCACAATTGTGAGTATATATCATCAATTTTTTGAGAAAGAAAGCCTGAATTCTGAGTTTATATTTCAATTCTGGCTTATAAACTCACAATTGTAAGTTTATTTCATCCATTTTTGAGAAAGAAAGCCTGAATTATGAGTTTATATTGCAATTCTGGCTTTAATGCTCACAACTGGAAGTTTATATCATCCATTTTTGAGAAAGAAAGCCTCAATTATGAGTTTATATTGCAATTCTGGCTTTAATGCTCACAACTGGAAGTTTATATCATCCATTGTTGAGAAAGAAAGCCTGAATTATCAGTTCATATTGCAATTCTGGCTTTATTTCTCACAACTGTGAGTATATATCATCCATTTCTGAGAAAGAAAGCCTGAATTATGAGTTTATATTGCAATTCTGGCTTTATTTCTCACAATTGTGAGTTTATGTTATCCATTTTTGTCAAAGTAAGCCTAAATTATGAGTTTATATTGCAATTCTGGCTTAATTTCTCACAATTGTGAGTATATATCATCAATTTTTTGAGAAAGAAAGCCTGAATTATGAGTTTATATTGCAATTCAGGCTTTATTTCTCACAATTGTAAGTTTATATCATCCATTTTTGAGAAAGAAAGCCTGAATTATGAGTTTATATTGCAATTCTGGCTTTATTTCTCACAATTGTGAGCATGTATCATCAATTTTTTGAGAAAGAAAGCCTGAATTATGAGTTTATATTGCAATTCTGGCTTAAAAACTCACAATTGTAAGTTTATTTCATCCATTTTTGAGAAAGAAAGCCTGAATTATGAGTTTATATTGCAATTCAGGCTTCATTTCTCACAATTGTGAGTATATATCATCAATTTTTTGAGAAAGAAAGCCTGAATTATGAGTTTATATTGCATTTCTGGCTTATAAACTCACAATTGTAAGTTTATTTCATCCATTTTTGAGAAAGAAAGCCTGAATTATGAGTTTATATTGCAATTCTGGCTTTAATGCACACAATTGTAAGTTTATATCATCCATTTTTGAGAAAGAAAGTCTTAATTATGAGATTATATTGCAATTCTGGCTTTATTTCTCACAACTGTGAGAATATATCATCCATTTTTGAGAAAGAAAGCCTGAATTATGAGTTTATATTGCAATTCTGGCTTTATTTCTCACAATTGTGAGTTTATGTTATCCATTTTTGTGAAAGAAAGCCTGAATTATGAGTTTATATTGCAATTCTGGCTTAATTTCTCACAATTGTGAGTATATATCATCAATTTTTTGAGAAAGAAAGCCTGAATTATGAGTTTATATTGCAATTCAGGCTTTATTTCTCACAATTGTAAGTTTATATCATCCATTTTTGAGAAAGAAAGCCTGAATTATGAGTTTATATTGCAATTCTGGCTTTATTTCTCACAATTGTGAGCATGTATCATCAATTTTTTGAGAAAGAAAGCCTGAATTATGAGTTTATATTGCAATTCTGGCTTATAAACTCACAATTGTAAGTTTATTTCATCCATTTTTGAGAAAGAAAGCCTGAATTATGAGTTTATATTGCAATTCTGGCTTTAATGCTCACAATTGTAAGTTTATATCATCCATTTTTGAGAAAGAAAGTCTGAATTATGAGTTTATATTGCAATTCTGGCTTTATTTCTCACAATTGTGAGTATATATCATCCATTTCTGAGAAAGAAAGCCTGAATTGTGAGTTTATATTGCAATTCTGGCTTTAATGCTCACAATTGTAAGTTTATATCATCCATTTTTGAGAAAGAAAGCCTTAATTATGAGTTTATATTGCAATTCTGGCTTTATTTCTCACAATTGTGAGTTTAAGTTATCCATTTTTGAGAAAGAAAGCCTGAATGATGAGTTTATATTGCAATTCTGGCTTTATTTCTCACAATTGTGAGTTTAAGTTATCCATTTTTGAGAAAGAAAGCCTGAATTATGAGTTTATATTGCAATTCTGGCTTTATTTCTCACAATTGTGAGTATATATCATCAATTTTTTGAGAAAGAAAGCCTGAATTCTGAGTTTATATTGCAATTCTGGCTTATAAACTCACAATTGTAAGTTTATTTCATCCATTTTTGAGAAAGAAAGCCTGAATTATGAGTTTATATTGCAATTCTGGCTTTAATGCTCACAATTGTAAGTTTATATCATCCATGTTTGAGAAAGAAAGTCTTAATTATGAGATTATATTGCAATTCTGGCTTTATTTCTCACAACTGTGAGAATATATCATCCATTTTTGAGAAAGAAAGCCTGAATTATGAGTTTATATTGCAATTCTGGCTTTATTTCTCACAATTGTGAGTTTATGTTATCCATTTTTGTGAAAGAAAGCCTGAATTATGAGTTTATATTGCAATTCTGGCTTAATTTCTCACAATTGTGAGTATATATCATCAATTTTTTGAGAAAGAAAGCCTGAATTATGAGTTTATATTGCAATTCAGGCTTTATTTCTCACAATTGTAAGTTTATATCATCCATTTTTGAGAAAGAAAGCCTGAATTATGAGTTTATATTGCAATTCTGGCTTTATTTCTCACAATTGTGAGCATGTATCTTCAATTTTTTGAGAAAGAAAGCCTGAATTATGAGTTTATATTGCAATTCAGGCTTTATTTCTCACAATTGTGAGTTTATGTTATCCATTTTTGTCAAAGTAAGCCTAAATTATGAGTTTATATTGCAATTCTGGCTTTATTTCTCACAATTGTGAGTATATATCATCCATTTCTGAGAAAGAAAGCCTGAATTATGAGTTAATTTTGCAATTCTGGCTTTAATGCTCACAATTGTAAGTTTATATCATCCATTTTTGAGAAAGAAAGCCTCAATTATGAGTTTATATTGCAATTCTGGCTTTAATGCTCACAATTGTAAGTTTATATCATCCATTTTTGAGAAAGAAAGCCTCAATTATGAGTTTATATTGCAATTCTGGCTTTAATGCTCACAACTGGAAGTTTATATCATCCATTGTTGAGAAAGAAAGCCTGAATTATCAGTTCATATTGCAATTCTGGCTTTATTTCTCACAACTGTGAGTATATATCATCCATTTCTGAGAAAGAAAGCCTGAATTATGAGTTTATATTGCAATTCTGGCTTTATTTCTCACAATTGTGAGTTTATGTTATCCATTTTTGTCAAAGTAAGCCTAAATTATGAGTTTATATTGCAATTCTGGCTTTATTTCTCACAATTGTGAGTATATATCATCCATTTCTGAGAAAGAAAGCCTGAATTATGAGTTAATTTTGCAATTCTGGCTTTGTTTCTCACAATTGTGAGGACATATCATCCATTTTTGAGAAAGAAAGCCGGAAATATGGGTTTAAATTGCAATTCTGGCTTTATTGCTCACAATTGCGGGTTTATATCATCCATTCCTGAGAAAGAAAGCCTGAATTATGAGTTCATATTGCAATTCTGGCTTTATTTCTCACAATTGTGAGTATATATATGACCCATTTCTGAGAAAGAAAGCCTGAATTATAAAAATTATATTGCAATTCTGGCTTTATTTCTGACAATTGTGAGTATATATCATCCATTTCTGAGAAAGAAAGCCTGAATTATGAGTTTATATTGCAATTATGGCTTTATTTCTCACAATTGTGAGTTTATGTTATCCAATTTTGAGAAAGAAAGCCTAAATTATGAGTTTATATTGTAATTCTGGCTTTATTGCTCACAATTGCTAGGTTATATCATCCATTTCTGAGAAAGAAAGCCTGAATTATGAGTTTATATTGCAATTCTGACTTTATTTCTCACAATTGTGAGTTTAAGTTATCCATTTTTGAGAAAGAAAGCCTGAATTATGAGTTTATATTGCAATTCTGGCTTTATTTCTCACAATTGTGAGTATATATCATCAATTTTTTGAGAAAGAAAGCCTGAATTCTGAGTTTATATTGCAATTCTGGCTTATAAACTCACAATTGTAAGTTTATTTCATCCATTTTTGAGAAAGAAAGCCTGAATTATGAGTTTATATTGCAATTCAGGCTTTATTTCTCACAATTGTTAGTTTATGTTATCCATTTTTGAGAAAGAAAGTCTGAATTATGAGTTTATATTGCAATTCTGGCTTTATTTCTCACAATTGTGAGTATATATCATCAATTTTTTGAGAAAGAAAGCCTGAATTCTGAGTTTATATTTCAATTCTGGCTTATAAACTCACAATTGTAAGTTTATTTCATCCATTTTTGAGAAAGAAAGCCTGAATTATGAGTTTATATTGCAATTCTGGCTTTAATGCTCACAACTGGAAGTTTATATCATCCATTTTTGAGAAAGAAAGCCTCAATTATGAGTTTATATTGCAATTCTGGCTTTAATGCTCACAACTGGAAGTTTATATCATCCATTGTTGAGAAAGAAAGCCTGAATTATCAGTTCATATTGCAATTCTGGCTTTATTTCTCACAACTGTGAGTATATATCATCCATTTCTGAGAAAGAAAGCCTGAATTATGAGTTTATATTGCAATTCTGGCTTTATTTCTCACAATTGTGAGTTTATGTTATCCATTTTTGTCAAAGTAAGCCTAAATTATGAGTTTATATTGCAATTCTGGCTTTATTTCTCACAATTGTGAGTATATATCATCCACTTCTGAGAAAGAAAGCCTGAATTATGAGTTAATTTTGCAATTCTGGCTTTAATGCTCACAATTGTAATTTTATATCATCCATTTTTGAGAAAGAAAGCCTCAATTATGAGTTTATATTGCAATTCTGGCTTTAATGCTCACAATTGTAAGTTTATATCATCCATTTTTGAGAAAGAAAGCCTCAATTATGAGTTTATATTGCAATTCTGGCTTTAATGCTCATACCTGGAAGTTTATAGCATCCATTGTTGAGAAAGAAAGCCTGAATTATCAGTTCATATTGCAATTCTGGCTTTATTTCTCACAACTGTGAGAATATATCATCCATTTTTGAGAAAGAAAGCCTGAATTATGAGTTTATATTGCAATTCTGGCTTTATTTCTCACAATTGTGAGTTTATGTTATCCATTTTTGTGAAAGAAAGCCTGAATTATGAGTTTATATTGCAATTCTGGCTTAATTTCTCACAATTGTGAGTATATATCATCAATTTTTTGAGAAAGAAAGCCTGAATTATGAGTTTATATTACAATTCAGGCTTTATTTCTCACAATTGTAAGTTTATATCATCCATTTTTGAGAAAGAAAGCCTGAATTATGAGTTTATATTGCAATTCTGGCTTTATTTCTCACAATTGTGAGCATGTATCATCAATTTTTTGAGAAAGAAAGCCTGAATTATGAGTTTATATTGCAATTCTGGCTTATAAACTCACAATTGTAAGTTTATTTCATCCATTTTTGAGAAAGAAAGCCTGAATTATGAGTTTATATTGCAATTCAGGCTTCATTTCTCACAATTGTGAGTATATATCATCAATTTTTTGAGAAAGAAAGCCTGAATTATGAGTTTATATTGCATTTCTGGCTTATAAACTCACAATTGTAAGTTTATTTCATCCATTTTTGAGAAAGAAAGCCTGAATTATGAGTTTATATTGCAATTCTGGCTTTAATGCACACAATTGTAAGTTTATATCATCCATTTTTGAGAAAGAAAGTCTTAATTATGAGATTATATTGCAATTCTGGCTTTATTTCTCACAACTGTGAGAATATATCATCCATTTTTGAGAAAGAAAGCCTGAATTATGAGTTTATATTGCAATTCTGGCTTTATTTCTCACAATTGTGAGTTTATGTTATCCATTTTTGTGAAAGAAAGCCTGAATTATGAGTTTATATTGCAATTCTGGCTTAATTTCTCACAATTGTGAGTATATATCATCAATTTTTTGAGAAAGAAAGCCTGAATTATGAGTTTATATTGCAATTCAGGCTTTATTTCTCACAATTGTAAGTTTATATCATCCATTTTTGAGAAAGAAAGCCTGAATTATGAGTTTATATTGCAATTCTGGCTTTATTTCTCACAATTGTGAGCATGTATCATCAATTTTTTGAGAAAGAAAGCCTGAATTATGAGTTTATATTGCAATTCTGGCTTATAAACTCACAATTGTAAGTTTATTTCATCCATTTTTGAGAAAGAAAGCCTGAATTATGAGTTTATATTGCAATTCTGGCTTTAATGCTCACAATTGTAAGTTTATATCATCCATTTTTGAGAAAGAAAGTCTGAATTATGAGTTTATATTGCAATTCTGGCTTTATTTCTCACAATTGTGAGTATATATCATCCATTTCTGAGAAAGAAAGCCTGAATTGTGAGTTTATATTGCAATTCTGGCTTTAATGCTCACAATTGTAAGTTTATATCATCCATTTTTGAGAAAGAAAGCCTTAATTATGAGTTTATATTGCAATTCTGGCTTTATTTCTCACAATTGTGAGTTTAAGTTATCCATTTTTGAGAAAGAAAGCCTGAATGATAAGTTTATATTGCAATTCTGGCTTTATTTCTCACAATTGTGAGTTTAAGTTATCCATTTTTGAGAAAGAAAGCCTGAATTATGAGTTTATATTGCAATTCTGGCTTTATTTCTCACAATTGTGAGTATATATCATCAATTTTTTGAGAAAGAAAGCCTGAATTCTGAGTTTATATTGCAATTCTGGCTTATAAACTCACAATTGTAAGTTTATTTCATCCATTTTTGAGAAAGAAAGCCTGAATTATGAGTTTATATTGCAATTCTGGCTTTAATGCTCACAATTGTAAGTTTATATCATCCATGTTTGAGAAAGAAAGTCTTAATTATGAGATTATATTGCAATTCTGGCTTTATTTCTCACAACTGTGAGAATATATCATCCATTTTTGAGAAAGAAAGCCTGAATTATGAGTTTATATTGCAATTCTGGCTTTATTTCTCACAATTGTGAGTTTATGTTATCCATTTTTGTGAAAGAAAGCCTGAATTATGAGTTTATATTGCAATTCTGGCTTAATTTCTCACAATTGTGAGTATATATCATCAATTTTTTGAGAAAGAAAGCCTGAATTATGAGTTTATATTGCAATTCAGGCTTTATTTCTCACAATTGTAAGTTTATATCATCCATTTTTGAGAAAGAAAGCCTGAATTATGAGTTTATATTGCAATTCTGGCTTTATTTCTCACAATTGTGAGCATGTATCTTCAATTTTTTGAGAAAGAAAGCCTGAATTATGAGTTTATATTGCAATTCAGGCTTTATTTCTCACAATTGTGAGTTTATGTTATCCATTTTTGTCAAAGTAAGCCTAAATTATGAGTTTATATTGCAATTCTGGCTTTATTTCTCACAATTGTGAGTATATATCATCCATTTCTGAGAAAGAAAGCCTGAATTATGAGTTAATTTTGCAATTCTGGCTTTAATGCTCACAATTGTAAGTTTATATCATCCATTTTTGAGAAAGAAAGCCTCAATTATGAGTTTATATTGCAATTCTGGCTTTAATGCTCACAATTGTAAGTTTATATCATCCATTTTTGAGAAAGAAAGCCTCAATTATGAGTTTATATTGCAATTCTGGCTTTAATGCTCACAACTGGAAGTTTATATCATCCATTGTTGAGAAAGAAAGCCTGAATTATCAGTTCATATTGCAATTCTGGCTTTATTTCTCACAACTGTGAGTATATATCATCCATTTCTGAGAAAGAAAGCCTGAATTATGAGTTTATATTGCAATTCTGGCTTTATTTCTCACAATTGTGAGTTTATGTTATCCATTTTTGTCAAAGTAAGCCTAAATTATGAGTTTATATTGCAATTCTGGCTTTATTTCTCACAATTGTGAGTATATATCATCCATTTCTGAGAAAGAAAGCCTGAATTATGAGTTAATTTTGCAATTCTGGCTTTGTTTCTCACAATTGTGAGGACATATCATCCATTTTTGAGAAAGAAAGCCGGAAATATGGGTTTAAATTGCAATTCTGGCTTTATTGCTCACAATTGCGGGTTTATATCATCCATTCCTGAGAAAGAAAGCCTGAATTATGAGTTCATATTGCAATTCTGGCTTTATTTCTCACAATTGTGAGTATATATATGACCCATTTCTGAGAAAGAAAGCCTGAATTATAAAAATTATATTGCAATTCTGGCTTTATTTCTGACAATTGTGAGTATATATCATCCATTTCTGAGAAAGAAAGCCTGAATTATGAGTTTATATTGCAATTATGGCTTTATTTCTCACAATTGTGAGTTTATGTTATCCAATTTTGAGAAAGAAAGCCTAAATTATGAGTTTATATTGTAATTCTGGCTTTATTGCTCACAATTGCTAGGTTATATCATCCATTTCTGAGAAAGAAAGCCTGAATTATGAGTTTATATTGCAATTCTGACTTTATTTCTCACAATTGTGAGTTTAAGTTATCCATTTTTGAGAAAGAAAGCCTGAATTATGAGTTTATATTGCAATTCTGGCTTTATTTCTCACAATTGTGAGTATATATCATCAATTTTTTGAGAAAGAAAGCCTGAATTCTGAGTTTATATTGCAATTCTGGCTTATAAACTCACAATTGTAAGTTTATTTCATCCATTTTTGAGAAAGAAAGCCTGAATTATGAGTTTATATTGCAATTCTGGCTTTAATGCTCACAACTGGAAGTTTATATCATCCATTTTTGAGAAAGAAAGCCTCAATTATGAGTTTATATTGCAATTCTGGCTTTAATGCTCACAACTGGAAGTTTATATCATCCATTGTTGAGAAAGAAAGCCTGAATTATCAGTTCATATTGCAATTCTGGCTTTATTTCTCACAACTGTGAGTATATATCATCCATTTCTGAGAAAGAAAGCCTGAATTATGAGTTTATATTGCAATTCTGGCTTTATTTCTCACAATTGTGAGTTTATGTTATCCATTTTTGTCAAAGTAAGCCTAAATTATGAGTTTATATTGCAATTCTGGCTTTATTTCTCACAATTGTGAGTATATATCATCCACTTCTGAGAAAGAAAGCCTGAATTATGAGTTAATTTTGCAATTCTGGCTTTAATGCTCACAATTGTAAGTTTATATCATCCATTTTTGAGAAAGAAAGCCTCAATTATGAGTTTATATTGCAATTCTGGCTTTAATGCTCACAATTGTAAGTTTATATCATCCATTTTTGAGAAAGAAAGCCTCAATTATGAGTTTATATTGCAATTCTGGCTTTAATGCTCATACCTGGAAGTTTATAGCATCCATTGTTGAGAAAGAAAGCCTGAATTATCAGTTCATATTGCAATTCTGGCTTTATTTCTCACAACTGTGAGAATATATCATCCATTTTTGAGAAAGAAAGCCTGAATTATGAGTTTATATTGCAATTCTGGCTTTATTTCTCACAATTGTGAGTTTATGTTATCCATTTTTGTGAAAGAAAGCCTGAATTATGAGTTTATATTGCAATTCTGGCTTAATTTCTCACAATTGTGAGTATATATCATCAATTTTTTGAGAAAGAAAGCCTGAATTATGAGTTTATATTGCAATTCAGGCTTTATTTCTCACAATTGTAAGTTTATATCATCCATTTTTGAGAAAGAAAGCCTGAATTATGAGTTTATATTGCAATTCTGGCTTTATTTCTCACAATTGTGAGCATGTATCATCAATTTTTTGAGAAAGAAAGCCTGAATTATGAGTTTATATTGCAATTCTGGCTTATAAACTCACAATTGTAAGTTTATTTCATCCATTTTTGAGAAAGAAAGCCTGAATTATGAGTTTATATTGCAATTCAGGCTTCATTTCTCACAATTGTGAGTATATATCATCAATTTTTTGAGAAAGAAAGCCTGAATTATGAGTTTATATTGCATTTCTGGCTTATAAACTCACAATTGTAAGTTTATTTCATCCATTTTTGAGAAAGAAAGCCTGAATTATGAGTTTATATTGCAATTCTGGCTTTAATGCACACAATTGTAAGTTTATATCATCCATTTTTGAGAAAGAAAGTCTTAATTATGAGATTATATTGCAATTCTGGCTTTATTTCTCACAACTGTGAGAATATATCATCCATTTTTGAGAAAGAAAGCCTGAATTATGAGTTTATATTGCAATTCTGGCTTTATTTCTCACAATTGTGAGTTTATGTTATCCATTTTTGTGAAAGAAAGCCTGAATTATGAGTTTATATTGCAATTCTGGCTTAATTTCTCACAATTGTGAGTATATATCATCAATTTTTTGAGAAAGAAAGCCTGAATTATGAGTTTATATTGCAATTCAGGCTTTATTTCTCACAATTGTAAGTTTATATCATCCATTTTTGAGAAAGAAAGCCTGAATTATGAGTTTATATTGCAATTCTGGCTTTATTTCTCACAATTGTGAGCATGTATCATCAATTTTTTGAGAAAGAAAGCCTGAATTATGAGTTTATATTGCAATTCTGGCTTATAAACTCACAATTGTAAGTTTATTTCATCCATTTTTGAGAAAGAAAGCCTGAATTATGAGTTTATATTGCAATTCTGGCTTTAATGCTCACAATTGTAAGTTTATATCATCCATTTTTGAGAAAGAAAGTCTGAATTATGAGTTTATATTGCAATTCTGGCTTTATTTCTCACAATTGTGAGTATATATCATCCATTTCTGAGAAAGAAAGCCTGAATTGTGAGTTTATATTGCAATTCTGGCTTTAATGCTCACAATTGTAAGTTTATATCATCCATTTTTGAGAAAGAAAGCCTTAATTATGAGTTTATATTGCAATTCTGGCTTTATTTCTCACAATTGTGAGTTTAAGTTATCCATTTTTGAGAAAGAAAGCCTGAATGATGAGTTTATATTGCAATTCTGGCTTTATTTCTCACAATTGTGAGTTTAAGTTATCCATTTTTGAGAAAGAAAGCCTGAATTATGAGTTTATATTGCAATTCTGGCTTTATTTCTCACAATTGTGAGTATATATCATCAATTTTTTGAGAAAGAAAGCCTGAATTCTGAGTTTATATTGCAATTCTGGCTTATAAACTCACAATTGTAAGTTTATTTCATCCATTTTTGAGAAAGAAAGCCTGAATTATGAGTTTATATTGCAATTCTGGCTTTAATGCTCACAATTGTAAGTTTATATCATCCATGTTTGAGAAAGAAAGTCTTAATTATGAGATTATATTGCAATTCTGGCTTTATTTCTCACAACTGTGAGAATATATCATCCATTTTTGAGAAAGAAAGCCTGAATTATGAGTTTATATTGCAATTCTGGCTTTATTTCTCACAATTGTGAGTTTATGTTATCCATTTTTGTGAAAGAAAGCCTGAATTATGAGTTTATATTGCAATTCTGGCTTAATTTCTCACAATTGTGAGTATATATCATCAATTTTTTGAGAAAGAAAGCCTGAATTATGAGTTTATATTGCAATACAGGCTTTATTTCTCACAATTGTAAGTTTATATCATCCATTTTTGAGAAAGAAAGCCTGAATTATGAGTTTATATTGCAATTCTGGCTTTATTTCTCACAATTGTGAGCATGTATCTTCAATTTTTTGAGAAAGAAAGCCTGAATTATGAGTTTATATTGCAATTCAGGCTTTATTTCTCACAATTGTGAGTTTATGTTATCCATTTTTGTCAAAGTAAGCCTAAATTATGAGTTTATATTGCAATTCTGGCTTTATTTCTCACAATTGTGAGTATATATCATCCATTTCTGAGAAAGAAAGCCTGAATTATGAGTTAATTTTGCAATTCTGGCTTTAATGCTCACAATTGTAAGTTTATATCATCCATTTTTGAGAAAGAAAGCCTCAATTATGAGTTTATATTGCAATTCTGGCTTTAATGCTCACAATTGTAAGTTTATATCATCCATTTTTGAGAAAGAAAGCCTCAATTATGAGTTTATATTGCAATTCTGGCTTTAATGCTCACAACTGGAAGTTTATATCATCCATTGTTGAGAAAGAAAGCCTGAATTATCAGTTCATATTGCAATTCTGGCTTTATTTCTCACAACTGTGAGTATATATCATCCATTTCTGAGAAAGAAAGCCTGAATTATGAGTTTATATTGCAATTCTGGCTTTATTTCTCACAATTGTGAGTTTATGTTATCCATTTTTGTCAAAGTAAGCCTAAATTATGAGTTTATATTGCAATTCTGGCTTTATTTCTCACAATTGTGAGTATATATCATCCATTTCTGAGAAAGAAAGCCTGAATTATGAGTTAATTTTGCAATTCTGGCTTTGTTTCTCACAATTGTGAGGACATATCATCCATTTTTGAGAAAGAAAGCCGGAAATATGGGTTTAAATTGCAATTCTGGCTTTATTGCTCACAATTGCGGGTTTATATCATCCATTCCTGAGAAAGAAAGCCTGAATTATGAGTTCATATTGCAATTCTGGCTTTATTTCTCACAATTGTGAGTATATATATGACCCATTTCTGAGAAAGAAAGCCTGAATTATAAAAATTATATTGCAATTCTGGCTTTATTTCTGACAATTGTGAGTATATATCATCCATTTCTGAGAAAGAAAGCCTGAATTATGAGTTTATATTGCAATTATGGCTTTATTTCTCACAATTGTGAGTTTATGTTATCCAATTTTGAGAAAGAAAGCCTAAATTATGAGTTTATATTGTAATTCTGGCTTTATTGCTCACAATTGCTAGGTTATATCATCCATTTCTGAGAAAGAAAGCCTGAATTATGAGTTTATATTGCAATTCTGACTTTATTTCTCACAATTGTGAGTTTAAGTTATCCATTTTTGAGAAAGAAAGCCTGAATTATGAGTTTATATTGCAATTCTGGCTTTATTTCTCACAATTGTGAGTATATATCATCAATTTTTTGAGAAAGAAAGCCTGAATTCTGAGTTTATATTGCAATTCTGGCTTATAAACTCACAATTGTAAGTTTATTTCATCCATTTTTGAGAAAGAAAGCCTGAATTATGAGTTTATATTGCAATTCAGGCTTTATTTCTCACAATTGTTAGTTTATGTTATCCATTTTTGAGAAAGAAAGTCTGAATTATGAGTTTATATTGCAATTCTGGCTTTATTTCTCACAATTGTGAGTATATATCATCAATTTTTTGAGAAAGAAAGCCTGAATTCTGAGTTTATATTTCAATTCTGGCTTATAAACTCACAATTGTAAGTTTATTTCATCCATTTTTGAGAAAGAAAGCCTGAATTATGAGTTTATATTGCAATTCTGGCTTTAATGCTCACAACTGGAAGTTTATATCATCCATTTTTGAGAAAGAAAGCCTCAATTATGAGTTTATATTGCAATTCTGGCTTTAATGCTCACAACTGGAAGTTTATATCATCCATTGTTGAGAAAGAAAGCCTGAATTATCAGTTCATATTGCAATTCTGGCTTTATTTCTCACAACTGTGAGTATATATCATCCATTTCTGAGAAAGAAAGCCTGAATTATGAGTTTATATTGCAATTCTGGCTTTATTTCTCACAATTGTGAGTTTATGTTATCCATTTTTGTCAAAGTAAGCCTAAATTATGAGTTTATATTGCAATTCTGGCTTTATTTCTCACAATTGTGAGTATATATCATCCACTTCTGAGAAAGAAAGCCTGAATTATGAGTTAATTTTGCAATTCTGGCTTTAATGCTCACAATTGTAAGTTTATATCATCCATTTTTGAGAAAGAAAGCCTCAATTATGAGTTTATATTGCAATTCTGGCTTTAATGCTCACAATTGTAAGTTTATATCATCCATTTTTGAGAAAGAAAGCCTCAATTATGAGTTTATATTGCAATTCTGGCTTTAATGCTCATACCTGGAAGTTTATAGCATCCATTGTTGAGAAAGAAAGCCTGAATTATCAGTTCATATTGCAATTCTGGCTTTATTTCTCACAACTGTGAGAATATATCATCCATTTTTGAGAAAGAAAGCCTGAATTATGAGTTTATATTGCAATTCTGGCTTTATTTCTCACAATTGTGAGTTTATGTTATCCATTTTTGTGAAAGAAAGCCTGAATTATGAGTTTATATTGCAATTCTGGCTTAATTTCTCACAATTGTGAGTATATATCATCAATTTTTTGAGAAAGAAAGCCTGAATTATGAGTTTATATTGCAATTCAGGCTTTATTTCTCACAATTGTAAGTTTATATCATCCATTTTTGAGAAAGAAAGCCTGAATTATGAGTTTATATTGCAATTCTGGCTTTATTTCTCACAATTGTGAGCATGTATCATCAATTTTTTGAGAAAGAAAGCCTGAATTATGAGTTTATATTGCAATTCTGGCTTATAAACTCACAATTGTAAGTTTATTTCATCCATTTTTGAGAAAGAAAGCCTGAATTATGAGTTTATATTGCAATTCAGGCTTCATTTCTCACAATTGTGAGTATATATCATCAATTTTTTGAGAAAGAAAGCCTGAATTATGAGTTTATATTGCATTTCTGGCTTATAAACTCACAATTGTAAGTTTATTTCATCCATTTTTGAGAAAGAAAGCCTGAATTATGAGTTTATATTGCAATTCTGGCTTTAATGCACACAATTGTAAGTTTATATCATCCATTTTTGAGAAAGAAAGTCTTAATTATGAGATTATATTGCAATTCTGGCTTTATTTCTCACAACTGTGAGAATATATCATCCATTTTTGAGAAAGAAAGCCTGAATTATGAGTTTATATTGCAATTCTGGCTTTATTTCTCACAATTGTGAGTTTATGTTATCCATTTTTGTGAAAGAAAGCCTGAATTATGAGTTTATATTGCAATTCTGGCTTAATTTCTCACAATTGTGAGTATATATCATCAATTTTTTGAGAAAGAAAGCCTGAATTATGAGTTTATATTGCAATTCAGGCTTTATTTCTCACAATTGTAAGTTTATATCATCCATTTTTGAGAAAGAAAGCCTGAATTATGAGTTTATATTGCAATTCTGGCTTTATTTCTCACAATTGTGAGCATGTATCATCAATTTTTTGAGAAAGAAAGCCTGAATTATGAGTTTATATTGCAATTCTGGCTTATAAACTCACAATTGTAAGTTTATTTCATCCATTTTTGAGAAAGAAAGCCTGAATTATGAGTTTATATTGCAATTCTGGCTTTAATGCTCACAATTGTAAGTTTATATCATCCATTTTTGAGAAAGAAAGTCTGAATTATGAGTTTATATTGCAATTCTGGCTTTATTTCTCACAATTGTGAGTATATATCATCCATTTCTGAGAAAGAAAGCCTGAATTGTGAGTTTATATTGCAATTCTGGCTTTAATGCTCACAATTGTAAGTTTATATCATCCATTTTTGAGAAAGAAAGCCTTAATTATGAGTTTATATTGCAATTCTGGCTTTATTTCTCACAATTGTGAGTTTAAGTTATCCATTTTTGAGAAAGAAAGCCTGAATGATGAGTTTATATTGCAATTCAGGCTTTATTTCTCACAATTGTAAGTTTATATCATCCATTTTTGAGAAAGAAAGCCTGAATTATGAGTTTATATTGCAATTCTGGCTTTATTTCTCACAATTGTGAGCATGTATCATCAATTTTTTGAGAAAGAAAGCCTGAATTATGAGTTTATATTGCAATTCTGGCTTATAAACTCACAATTGTAAGTTTATTTCATCCATTTTTGAGAAAGAAAGCCTGAATTATGAGTTTATATTGCAATTCTGGCTTTAATGCTCACAATTGTAAGTTTATATCATCCATTTTTGAGAAAGAAAGTCTGAATTATGAGTTTATATTGCAATTCTGGCTTTATTTCTCACAATTGTGAGTATATATCATCCATTTCTGAGAAAGAAAGCCTGAATTGTGAGTTTATATTGCAATTCTGGCTTTAATGCTCACAATTGTAAGTTTATATCATCCATTTTTGAGAAAGAAAGCCTGAATTATGAGTTTATATTGCAATTCTGGCTTTATTTCTCACAATTGTGAGTTTAAGTTATCCATTTTTGAGAAAGAAAGCCTGAATGATGAGTTTATATTGCAATTCTGGCTTTATTTCTCACAATTGTGAGTTTAAGTTATCCATTTTTGAGAAAGAAAGCCTGAATTATGAGTTTATATTGCAATTCTGGCTTTATTTCTCACAATTGTGAGTATATATCATCAATTTTTTGAGAAAGAAAGCCTGAATTCTGAGTTTATATTGCAATTCTGGCTTATAAACTCACAATTGTAAGTTTATTTCATCCATTTTTGAGAAAGAAAGCCTGAATTATGAGTTTATATTGCAATTCTGGCTTTAATGCTCACAATTGTAAGTTTATATCATCCATGTTTGAGAAAGAAAGTCTTAATTATGAGATTATATTGCAATTCTGGCTTTATTTCTCACAACTGTGAGAATATATCATCCATTTTTGAGAAAGAAAGCCTGAATTATGAGTTTATATTGCAATTCTGGCTTTATTTCTCACAATTGTGAGTTTATGTTATCCATTTTTGTGAAAGAAAGCCTGAATTATGAGTTTATATTGCAATTCTGGCTTAATTTCTCACAATTGTGAGTATATATCATCAATTTTTTGAGAAAGAAAGCCTGAATTATGAGTTTATATTGCAATTCAGGCTTTATTTCTCACAATTGTAAGTTTATATCATCCATTTTTGAGAAAGAAAGCCTGAATTATGAGTTTATATTGCAATTCTGGCTTTATTTCTCACAATTGTGAGCATGTATCTTCAATTTTTTGAGAAAGAAAGCCTGAATTATGAGTTTATATTGCAATTCAGGCTTTATTTCTCACAATTGTGAGTTTATGTTATCCATTTTTGTCAAAGTAAGCCTAAATTATGAGTTTATATTGCAATTCTGGCTTTATTTCTCACAATTGTGAGTATATATCATCCATTTCTGAGAAAGAAAGCCTGAATTATGAGTTAATTTTGCAATTCTGGCTTTAATGCTCACAATTGTAAGTTTATATCATCCATTTTTGAGAAAGAAAGCCTCAATTATGAGTTTATATTGCAATTCTGGCTTTAATGCTCACAATTGTAAGTTTATATCATCCATTTTTGAGAAAGAAAGCCTCAATTATGAGTTTATATTGCAATTCTGGCTTTAATGCTCACAACTGGAAGTTTATATCATCCATTGTTGAGAAAGAAAGCCTGAATTATCAGTTCATATTGCAATTCTGGCTTTATTTCTCACAACTGTGAGTATATATCATCCATTTCTGAGAAAGAAAGCCTGAATTATGAGTTTATATTGCAATTCTGGCTTTATTTCTCACAATTGTGAGTTTATGTTATCCATTTTTGTCAAAGTAAGCCTAAATTATGAGTTTATATTGCAATTCTGGCTTTATTTCTCACAATTGTGAGTATATATCATCCATTTCTGAGAAAGAAAGCCTGAATTATGAGTTAATTTTGCAATTCTGGCTTTGTTTCTCACAATTGTGAGGACATATCATCCATTTTTGAGAAAGAAAGCCGGAAATATGGGTTTAAATTGCAATTCTGGCTTTATTGCTCACAATTGCGGGTTTATATCATCCATTCCTGAGAAAGAAAGCCTGAATTATGAGTTCATATTGCAATTCTGGCTTTATTTCTCACAATTGTGAGTATATATATGACCCATTTCTGAGAAAGAAAGCCTGAATTATAAAAATTATATTGCAATTCTGGCTTTATTTCTGACAATTGTGAGTATATATCATCCATTTCTGAGAAAGAAAGCCTGAATTATGAGTTTATATTGCAATTATGGCTTTATTTCTCACAATTGTGAGTTTATGTTATCCAATTTTGAGAAAGAAAGCCTAAATTATGAGTTTATATTGTAATTCTGGCTTTATTGCTCACAATTGCTAGGTTATATCATCCATTTCTGAGAAAGAAAGCCTGAATTATGAGTTTATATTGCAATTCTGACTTTATTTCTCACAATTGTGAGTTTAAGTTATCCATTTTTGAGAAAGAAAGCCTGAATTATGAGTTTATATTGCAATTCTGGCTTTATTTCTCACAATTGTGAGTATATATCATCAATTTTTTGAGAAAGAAAGCCTGAATTCTGAGTTTATATTGCAATTCTGGCTTATAAACTCACAATTGTAAGTTTATTTCATCCATTTTTGAGAAAGAAAGCCTGAATTATGAGTTTATATTGCAATTCAGGCTTTATTTCTCACAATTGTTAGTTTATGTTATCCATTTTTGAGAAAGAAAGTCTGAATTATGAGTTTATATTGCAATTCTGGCTTTATTTCTCACAATTGTGAGTATATATCATCAATTTTTTGAGAAAGAAAGCCTGAATTCTGAGTTTATATTTCAATTCTGGCTTATAAACTCACAATTGTAAGTTTATTTCATCCATTTTTGAGAAAGAAAGCCTGAATTATGAGTTTATATTGCAATTCTGGCTTTAATGCTCACAACTGGAAGTTTATATCATCCATTTTTGAGAAAGAAAGCCTCAATTATGAGTTTATATTGCAATTCTGGCTTTAATGCTCACAACTGGAAGTTTATATCATCCATTGTTGAGAAAGAAAGCCTGAATTATCAGTTCATATTGCAATTCTGGCTTTATTTCTCACAACTGTGAGTATATATCATCCATTTCTGAGAAAGAAAGCCTGAATTATGAGTTTATATTGCAATTCTGGCTTTATTTCTCACAATTGTGAGTTTATGTTATCCATTTTTGTCAAAGTAAGCCTAAATTATGAGTTTATATTGCAATTCTGGCTTTATTTCTCACAATTGTGAGTATATATCATCCACTTCTGAGAAAGAAAGCCTGAATTATGAGTTAATTTTGCAATTCTGGCTTTAATGCTCACAATTGTAAGTTTATATCATCCATTTTTGAGAAAGAAAGCCTCAATTATGAGTTTATATTGCAATTCTGGCTTTAATGCTCACAATTGTAAGTTTATATCATCCATTTTTGAGAAAGAAAGCCTCAATTATGAGTTTATATTGCAATTCTGGCTTTAATGCTCATACCTGGAAGTTTATAGCATCCATTGTTGAGAAAGAAAGCCTGAATTATCAGTTCATATTGCAATTCTGGCTTTATTTCTCACAACTGTGAGAATATATCATCCATTTTTGAGAAAGAAAGCCTGAATTATGAGTTTATATTGCAATTCTGGCTTTATTTCTCACAATTGTGAGTTTATGTTATCCATTTTTGTGAAAGAAAGCCTGAATTATGAGTTTATATTGCAATTCTGGCTTTAATGCTCACAATTGTAAGTTTATATCATCCATTTTTGAGAAAGAAAGTCTGAATTATGAGTTTATATTGCAATTCTGGCTTTATTTCTCACAATTGTGAGTATATATCATCCATTTCTGAGAAAGAAAGCCTGAATTGTGAGTTTATATTGCAATTCTGGCTTTAATGCTCACAATTGTAAGTTTATATCATCCATTTTTGAGAAAGAAAGCCTTAATTATGAGTTTATATTGCAATTCTGGCTTTATTTCTCACAATTGTGAGTTTAAGTTATCCATTTTTGAGAAAGAAAGCCTGAATGATGAGTTTATATTGCAATTCTGGCTTTATTTCTCACAATTGTGAGTTTAAGTTATCCATTTTTGAGAAAGAAAGCCTGAATTATGAGTTTATATTGCAATTCTGGCTTTATTTCTCACAATTGTGAGTATATATCATCAATTTTTTGAGAAAGAAAGCCTGAATTCTGAGTTTATATTGCAATTCTGGCTTATAAACTCACAATTGTAAGTTTATTTCATCCATTTTTGAGAAAGAAAGCCTGAATTATGAGTTTATATTGCAATTCTGGCTTTAATGCTCACAATTGTAAGTTTATATCATCCATGTTTGAGAAAGAAAGTCTTAATTATGAGATTATATTGCAATTCTGGCTTTATTTCTCACAACTGTGAGAATATATCATCCATTTTTGAGAAAGAAAGCCTGAATTATGAGTTTATATTGCAATTCTGGCTTTATTTCTCACAATTGTGAGTTTATGTTATCCATTTTTGTGAAAGAAAGCCTGAATTATGAGTTTATATTGCAATTCTGGCTTAATTTCTCACAATTGTGAGTATATATCATCAATTTTTTGAGAAAGAAAGCCTGAATTATGAGTTTATATTGCAATTCAGGCTTTATTTCTCACAATTGTAAGTTTATATCATCCATTTTTGAGAAAGAAAGCCTGAATTATGAGTTTATATTGCAATTCTGGCTTTATTTCTCACAATTGTGAGCATGTATCTTCAATTTTTTGAGAAAGAAAGCCTGAATTATGAGTTTATATTGCAATTCAGGCTTTATTTCTCACAATTGTGAGTTTATGTTATCCATTTTTGTCAAAGTAAGCCTAAATTATGAGTTTATATTGCAATTCTGGCTTTATTTCTCACAATTGTGAGTATATATCATCCATTTCTGAGAAAGAAAGCCTGAATTATGAGTTAATTTTGCAATTCTGGCTTTAATGCTCACAATTGTAAGTTTATATCATCCATTTTTGAGAAAGAAAGCCTCAATTATGAGTTTATATTGCAATTCTGGCTTTAATGCTCACAATTGTAAGTTTATATCATCCATTTTTGAGAAAGAAAGCCTCAATTATGAGTTTATATTGCAATTCTGGCTTTAATGCTCACAACTGGAAGTTTATATCATCCATTGTTGAGAAAGAAAGCCTGAATTATCAGTTCATATTGCAATTCTGGCTTTATTTCTCACAACTGTGAGTATATATCATCCATTTCTGAGAAAGAAAGCCTGAATTATGAGTTTATATTGCAATTCTGGCTTTATTTCTCACAATTGTGAGTTTATGTTATCCATTTTTGTCAAAGTAAGCCTAAATTATGAGTTTATATTGCAATTCTGGCTTTATTTCTCACAATTGTGAGTATATATCATCCATTTCTGAGAAAGAAAGCCTGAATTATGAGTTAATTTTGCAATTCTGGCTTTGTTTCTCACAATTGTGAGGACATATCATCCATTTTTGAGAAAGAAAGCCGGAAATATGGGTTTAAATTGCAATTCTGGCTTTATTGCTCACAATTGCGGGTTTATATCATCCATTCCTGAGAAAGAAAGCCTGAATTATGAGTTCATATTGCAATTCTGGCTTTATTTCTCACAATTGTGAGTATATATATGACCCATTTCTGAGAAAGAAAGCCTGAATTATAAAAATTATATTGCAATTCTGGCTTTATTTCTGACAATTGTGAGTATATATCATCCATTTCTGAGAAAGAAAGCCTGAATTATGAGTTTATATTGCAATTATGGCTTTATTTCTCACAATTGTGAGTTTATGTTATCCAATTTTGAGAAAGAAAGCCTAAATTATGAGTTTATATTGTAATTCTGGCTTTATTGCTCACAATTGCTAGGTTATATCATCCATTTCTGAGAAAGAAAGCCTGAATTATGAGTTTATATTGCAATTCTGACTTTATTTCTCACAATTGTGAGTTTAAGTTATCCATTTTTGAGAAAGAAAGCCTGAATTATGAGTTTATATTGCAATTCTGGCTTTATTTCTCACAATTGTGAGTATATATCATCAATTTTTTGAGAAAGAAAGCCTGAATTCTGAGTTTATATTGCAATTCTGGCTTATAAACTCACAATTGTAAGTTTATTTCATCCATTTTTGAGAAAGAAAGCCTGAATTATGAGTTTATATTGCAATTCTGGCTTTAATGCTCACAACTGGAAGTTTATATCATCCATTTTTGAGAAAGAAAGCCTCAATTATGAGTTTATATTGCAATTCTGGCTTTAATGCTCACAACTGGAAGTTTATATCATCCATTGTTGAGAAAGAAAGCCTGAATTATCAGTTCATATTGCAATTCTGGCTTTATTTCTCACAACTGTGAGTATATATCATCCATTTCTGAGAAAGAAAGCCTGAATTATGAGTTTATATTGCAATTCTGGCTTTATTTCTCACAATTGTGAGTTTATGTTATCCATTTTTGTCAAAGTAAGCCTAAATTATGAGTTTATATTGCAATTCTGGCTTTATTTCTCACAATTGTGAGTATATATCATCCACTTCTGAGAAAGAAAGCCTGAATTATGAGTTAATTTTGCAATTCTGGCTTTAATGCTCACAATTGTAAGTTTATATCATCCATTTTTGAGAAAGAAAGCCTCAATTATGAGTTTATATTGCAATTCTGGCTTTAATGCTCACAATTGTAAGTTTATATCATCCATTTTTGAGAAAGAAAGCCTCAATTATGAGTTTATATTGCAATTCTGGCTTTAATGCTCATACCTGGAAGTTTATAGCATCCATTGTTGAGAAAGAAAGCCTGAATTATCAGTTCATATTGCAATTCTGGCTTTATTTCTCACAACTGTGAGAATATATCATCCATTTTTGAGAAAGAAAGCCTGAATTATGAGTTTATATTGCAATTCTGGCTTTATTTCTCACAATTGTGAGTTTATGTTATCCATTTTTGTGAAAGAAAGCCTGAATTATGAGTTTATATTGCAATTCTGGCTTAATTTCTCACAATTGTGAGTATATATCATCAATTTTTTGAGAAAGAAAGCCTGAATTATGAGTTTATATTGCAATTCAGGCTTTATTTCTCACAATTGTAAGTTTATATCATCCATTTTTGAGAAAGAAAGCCTGAATTATGAGTTTATATTGCAATTCTGGCTTTATTTCTCACAATTGTGAGCATGTATCATCAATTTTTTGAGAAAGAAAGCCTGAATTATGAGTTTATATTGCAATTCTGGCTTATAAACTCACAATTGTAAGTTTATTTCATCCATTTTTGAGAAAGAAAGCCTGAATTATGAGTTTATATTGCAATTCAGGCTTCATTTCTCACAATTGTGAGTATATATCATCAATTTTTTGAGAAAGAAAGCCTGAATTATGAGTTTATATTGCATTTCTGGCTTATAAACTCACAATTGTAAGTTTATTTCATCCATTTTTGAGAAAGAAAGCCTGAATTATGAGTTTATATTGCAATTCTGGCTTTAATGCACACAATTGTAAGTTTATATCATCCATTTTTGAGAAAGAAAGTCTTAATTATGAGATTATATTGCAATTCTGGCTTTATTTCTCACAACTGTGAGAATATATCATCCATTTTTGAGAAAGAAAGCCTGAATTATGAGTTTATATTGCAATTCTGGCTTTATTTCTCACAATTGTGAGTTTATGTTATCCATTTTTGTGAAAGAAAGCCTGAATTATGAGTTTATATTGCAATTCTGGCTTAATTTCTCACAATTGTGAGTATATATCATCAATTTTTTGAGAAAGAAAGCCTGAATTATGAGTTTATATTGCAATTCAGGCTTTATTTCTCACAATTGTAAGTTTATATCATCCATTTTTGAGAAAGAAAGCCTGAATTATGAGTTTATATTGCAATTCTGGCTTTATTTCTCACAATTGTGAGCATGTATCATCAATTTTTTGAGAAAGAAAGCCTGAATTATGAGTTTATATTGCAATTCTGGCTTATAAACTCACAATTGTAAGTTTATTTCATCCATTTTTGAGAAAGAAAGCCTGAATTATGAGTTTATATTGCAATTCTGGCTTTAATGCTCACAATTGTAAGTTTATATCATCCATTTTTGAGAAAGAAAGTCTGAATTATGAGTTTATATTGCAATTCTGGCTTTATTTCTCACAATTGTGAGTATATATCATCCATTTCTGAGAAAGAAAGCCTGAATTGTGAGTTTATATTGCAATTCTGGCTTTAATGCTCACAATTGTAAGTTTATATCATCCATTTTTGAGAAAGAAAGCCTTAATTATGAGTTTATATTGCAATTCTGGCTTTATTTCTCACAATTGTGAGTTTAAGTTATCCATTTTTGAGAAAGAAAGCCTGAATGATGAGTTTATATTGCAATTCTGGCTTTATTTCTCACAATTGTGAGTTTAAGTTATCCATTTTTGAGAAAGAAAGCCTGAATTATGAGTTTATATTGCAATTCTGGCTTTATTTCTCACAATTGTGAGTATATATCATCAATTTTTTGAGAAAGAAAGCCTGAATTCTGAGTTTATATTGCAATTCTGGCTTATAAACTCACAATTGTAAGTTTATTTCATCCATTTTTGAGAAAGAAAGCCTGAATTATGAGTTTATATTGCAATTCTGGCTTTAATGCTCACAATTGTAAGTTTATATCATCCATGTTTGAGAAAGAAAGTCTTAATTATGAGATTATATTGCAATTCTGGCTTTATTTCTCACAACTGTGAGAATATATCATCCATTTTTGAGAAAGAAAGCCTGAATTATGAGTTTATATTGCAATTCTGGCTTTATTTCTCACAATTGTGAGTTTATGTTATCCATTTTTGTGAAAGAAAGCCTGAATTATGAGTTTATATTGCAATTCTGGCTTAATTTCTCACAATTGTGAGTATATATCATCAATTTTTTGAGAAAGAAAGCCTGAATTATGAGTTTATATTGCAATACAGGCTTTATTTCTCACAATTGTAAGTTTATATCATCCATTTTTGAGAAAGAAAGCCTGAATTATGAGTTTATATTGCAATTCTGGCTTTATTTCTCACAATTGTGAGCATGTATCTTCAATTTTTTGAGAAAGAAAGCCTGAATTATGAGTTTATATTGCAATTCAGGCTTTATTTCTCACAATTGTGAGTTTATGTTATCCATTTTTGTCAAAGTAAGCCTAAATTATGAGTTTATATTGCAATTCTGGCTTTATTTCTCACAATTGTGAGTATATATCATCCATTTCTGAGAAAGAAAGCCTGAATTATGAGTTAATTTTGCAATTCTGGCTTTAATGCTCACAATTGTAAGTTTATATCATCCATTTTTGAGAAAGAAAGCCTCAATTATGAGTTTATATTGCAATTCTGGCTTTAATGCTCACAATTGTAAGTTTATATCATCCATTTTTGAGAAAGAAAGCCTCAATTATGAGTTTATATTGCAATTCTGGCTTTATTTCTCACAATTGTGAGTTTATGTTATCCATTTTTGTGAAAGAAAGCCTGAATTATGAGTTTATATTGCAATTCTGGCTTTATTTCTCACAAATGTGAGTATATGTCATCCATTTCTGAGAAAGAAAGCCTGAATTGTGAGTTTATTTTGCAATTCTGGCTTTATTTCTCACAATTGTGAGTTTATGTTATCCATTTTTGAGAAAGAAAACCTGAATTGTGAGTTTATATTGCAATTCTGGCTTTATTTATCACAATTGTGAGTTTAAGTTATCCATTTTTGAGAAAGAAAGCCTGAATTGTGATTTTATATTGCAATTCTGGCTTTATTTCTCACAATTGTAAGTTTATATCATCCATTTTTGAGAAAGAAAGTCTTAATTATGAGATTATATTGCAATTCTGGCTTTATTTCTCACAACTGTGAGAATATATCATCCATTTTTGAGAAAGAAAGCCTGAATTATGAGTTTTTATTGCAATTCTGGCTTTAATGCTCACAATTGTAAGTTTATATCATCCATTTTTGAGAAAGAAAGCCTGAATTATGAGTTTATATTGCAATTCTGGCTTTATTTCTCACAATTGTGAGTTTATGTTATCCATTTTTGTGAAAGAAAGCCTGAATTATGAGTTTATATTGCAATTCTGGCTTAATTTCTCACAATTGTGAGTATATATCATCAATTTTTTGAGAAAGAAAGCCTGAATTATGAGTTTATATTGCAATTCAGGCTTTATTTCTCACAATTGTAAGTTTATATCATCCATTTTTGAGAAAGAAAGCCTGAAGTATGAGTTTATATTGCAATTCTGGCTTTATTTCTCACAATTGTGAGCATGTATCATCAATTTTTTGAGAAAGAAAGCCTGAATTATGAGTTTATATTGCAATTCTGGCTTATAAACTCACAATTGTAAGTTTATTTCATCCATTTTTGAGAAAGAAAGCCTGAATTATGAGTTTATATTGCAATTCTGGCTTTAATGCTCACAATTGTAAGTTTATATCATCAATTTTTGAGAAAGAAAGTCTGAATTATGAGTTTATATTGCAATTCTGGCTTTATTTCTCACAATTGTGAGTATATATCATCCATTTCTGAGAAAGAAAGCCTGAATTGTGAGTTTATATTGCAATTCTGGCTTTATTTCTCACAATTGTGAGTATATATCATCAATTTTTTGAGAAAGAAAGCCTGAATTCTGAGTTTATATTGCAATTCTGGCTTATAAACTCACAATTGTAAGTTTATTTCATCCATTTTTGAGAAAGAAAGCCTGAATTATGAGTTTATATTGCAATTCAGGCTTTATTTCTCACAATTGTTAGTTTATGTTATCCATTTTTGAGAAAGAAAGTCTGAATTATGAGTTTATATTGCAATTCTGGCTTTATTTCTCACAATTGTGAGTATATATCATCAATTTTTTGAGAAAGAAAGCCTGAATTCTGAGTTTATATTTCAATTCTGGCTTATAAACTCACAATTGTAAGTTTATATCATCCATTTTTGAGAAAGAAAGCCTGAATTATGAGTTTATATTGCAATTATGGCTTTATTTCTCACAATTGTGAGTTTATGTTATCCAATTTTGAGAAAGAAAGCCTAAATTATGAGTTTATATTGTAATTCTGGCTTTATTGCTCACAATTGCTAGGTTATATCATCCATTTCTGAGAAAGAAAGCCTGAATTATGAGTTTATATTGCAATTCTGGCTTTATTTCTCACAATTGTGAGTATATATCACCCATTTCTGAGAAAGAAAGTCTGAATTATGAGTTTATATTGCAATTCTGGCTTTATTTCTCACAATTGTGAGTATATGTCATCCATTTATGAGAAAGAAAGCCTGAATTATGAGTTTATATTGCAATTCTGGCTTTATTTCTCACAATTGTGAGTTTATGTTATCCATTTTTGAGAAAGAAAGTCTGAATTATGAGTTTATATTGCAATTCTGGCTTTATTTCTCACAATTGTGAGTATATATCATCCATTTCTAAGAAAGAAAGCCTGAATTGTGAGTATATATTGCAATTCTGGCTTTATTTCTCACAATTGTGAGTTTATGTTATTCATTTTTGTGAAAGAAAGCCTGAATTATGAGTTTATATTGCAATTCTGGCTTAATTTCTCACAATTGTGAGTATATATCACCCATTTCTGAGAAAGAAAGCCTGAATTGTGAGTTTATATAGCAATTCTGGTTTTATTTTTCACAATTGTGAGTATATATCATCAATTTTTTGAGAAAGAAAGCCTGAATTATGAGTTTATGTTGCAATTCTGGCTTTAATGCTTACAATTGTAGGTTTATATCATCCATTGTTGAGAAAGAAAGCCTGAATTATGAGTTTATATTGCAATTCTGGCTTTAATGCTCACAATTGTAAGTTTATATCATCCATTGTTGAGAAAGAAAGTCTGAATTATGAGTTTATATTGCAATTCTGGCTTTATTTCTCACAATTGTGAGTATATATCATCCATTTCTGAGAAAGACACCTGAATTATGAGTTTATATTGCAATTCTGGCTTTATTTCTCACAATTGTGAGTTTATGTTATCCATTTTTGAGAAAGAAAGCCTGAATTATGAGTTTATATTGCAATTCTGGCTTTATTTCTCACAATTGTGAGTTTATGTTATCCATTTTTGAGAAAGAAAGTCTGAATTATGAGTTTATATTGCAATTCTGGCTTTATTTCTCACAATTGTGAGTATATATCATCCATTTCTAAGAAAGAAAGCCTGAATTGTGAGTATATATTGCAATTCTGGCTTTATTTCTCACAACTGGAAGTTTATATCATCCATTGTTGAGAAAGAAAGCCTGAATTATCAGTTCATATTGCAATTCTGCCTTTATTTCTCACAATTGTGAGTATATATCATCCATTTCTGAGAAAGAAAGCCTGAATTATGAGTTTATATTGCAATTCTGGCTTTATTTCTCACAATTGTGAGTATATATCACCCATTTCTGAGAAAGAAAGCCTGAATTATGAGTTTATATTGCAATTCTGGCTTTATTTCTCACAATTGTGAGTATATATCACCCATTTCTGAGAAAGAAAGCCTGAATTATGAGTTTATATTGCAATTCTGGCTTTATTTCTCACAATTGTGAGTTTATGTTATCCATTTTTGTCAAAGTAAGCCTGAATTATGAGTTTATATTGCAATTCTGGCTTTATTTCTCACAATTGTGAGTATATATCATCCATTTCTGAGAAAGAAAGCCTGAATTATTAGTTAATTTTGCAATTCTGGCTTTATTGCTCACAATTGCGGGTTTATATCATCCATTCCTGAGAAAGAAAGCCTGAATTATGAGTTTATATTGCAATTCTGGCTTTATTTCTCACAATTGTGATTATATATCATCCATTTCTGAGAAAGAAAGCCTGAATTATGAGTTTATATTGCAATTATAGCTTTATTTCTCACAATTGTGAGTTTATGTTATCCATTTTTGAGAAAGAAAGCCTAAATTATGAGTTTATATTGTAATTCTGGCTTTATTGCTCACAATTGCTAGGTTATATCATCCATTTCTGAGAAAGAAAGCCTGAATTATGAGTTTATATTGCAATTCTGGCTTAATTTCTCACAATTGTGAGTATATATCATCATTTTTTTGAGAAAGAAAGCCTGAATTATGAGTTTATATTGCAATTCTGGCTTTAATGCTCACAATTGTAAGTTTATATAATCCATTTTTGAGAAAGAAAGCCTGAATTATGAGTTTATATTGCAATTCTGGCTTTAATGCTCACAATTGTAAGTTTATATCATCCATTTTTGAGAAAGAAAGTCTTAATTATGAGTTTATATTGCAATTCTGGCTTTATTTCTCACAATTGTGAGAATATATCATCCATTTTTGAGAAAGAAAGCCTGAATTATCAGTTCATATTGCAATTCTGGCTTTACTTCTCACAATTGTGAGTATATATCATCAATTTTTTGAGAAAGAAAGCCTGAATTATGAGTTTATATTGCAATTCAGGCTTTATTTCTCACAATTGTGAGTTTATGTTATCCATTTTTGAGAAAGAAAGCCTGAATTATGAGTTTATATTGCAATTATGGCTTTATTTCTCACAATTGTGAGTTTATGTTATCCAATTTTGAGAAAGAAAGCCTAAATTATGAGTTTATATTGTAATTCTGGCTTTATTGCTCACAATTGCTAGGTTATATCATCCATTTCTGAGAAAGAAAGCCTGAATTATGAGTTTATATTGCAATTCTGGCTTTATTTCTCACAATTGTGAGTATATATCACCCATTTCTGAGAAAGAAAGTCTGAATTATGAGTTTATATTGCAATTCTGGCTTTATTTCTCACAATTGTGAGTATATGTCATCCATTTATGAGAAAGAAAGCCTGAATTATGAGTTTATATTGCAATTCTGGCTTTATTTCTCACAATTGTGAGTTTATGTTATCCATTTTTGAGAAAGAAAGTCTGAATTATGAGTTTATATTGCAATTCTGGCTTTATTTCTCACAATTGTGAGTATATATCATCCATTTCTAAGAAAGAAAGCCTGAATTGTGAGTATATATTGCAATTCTGGCTTTATTTCTCACAATTGTGAGTTTATGTTATTCATTTTTGTGAAAGAAAGCCTGAATTATGAGTTTATATTGCAATTCTGGCTTAATTTCTCACAATTGTGAGTATATATCACCCATTTCTGAGAAAGAAAGCCTGAATTGTGAGTTTATATAGCAATTCTGGTTTTATTTTTCACAATTGTGAGTATATATCATCAATTTTTTGAGAAAGAAAGCCTGAATTATGAGTTTATGTTGCAATTCTGGCTTTAATGCTTACAATTGTAGGTTTATATCATCCATTGTTGAGAAAGAAAGCCTGAATTATGAGTTTATATTGCAATTCTGGCTTTAATGCTCACAATTGTAAGTTTATATCATCCATTGTTGAGAAAGAAAGTCTGAATTATGAGTTTATATTGCAATTCTGGCTTTATTTCTCACAATTGTGAGTATATATCATCCATTTCTGAGAAAGACACCTGAATTATGAGTTTATATTGCAATTCTGGCTTTATTTCTCACAATTGTGAGTTTAAGTTATCCATTTTTGAGAAAGAAAGCCTGAATTATGAGTTTATATTGCAATTCTGGCTTTATTTCTCACAATTGTGAGTATATATCATCAATTTTTTGAGAAAGAAAGCCTGAATTCTGAGTTTATATTGCAATTCTGGCTTATAAACTCACAATTGTAAGTTTATTTCATCCATTTTTGAGAAAGAAAGCCTGAATTATGAGTTTATATTGCAATTCTGGCTTTAATGCTCACAATTGTAAGTTTATATCATCCATGTTTGAGAAAGAAAGTCTTAATTATGAGATTATATTGCAATTCTGGCTTTATTTCTCACAACTGTGAGAATATATCATCCATTTTTGAGAAAGAAAGCCTGAATTATGAGTTTATATTGCAATTCTGGCTTTATTTCTCACAATTGTGAGTTTATGTTATCCATTTTTGTGAAAGAAAGCCTGAATTATGAGTTTATATTGCAATTCTGGCTTAATTTCTCACAATTGTGAGTATATATCATCAATTTTTTGAGAAAGAAAGCCTGAATTATGAGTTTATATTGCAATTCAGGCTTTATTTCTCACAATTGTAAGTTTATATCATCCATTTTTGAGAAAGAAAGCCTGAATTATGAGTTTATATTGCAATTCTGGCTTTATTTCTCACAATTGTGAGCATGTATCTTCAATTTTTTGAGAAAGAAAGCCTGAATTATGAGTTTATATTGCAATTCAGGCTTTATTTCTCACAATTGTGAGTTTATGTTATCCATTTTTGTCAAAGTAAGCCTAAATTATGAGTTTATATTGCAATTCTGGCTTTATTTCTCACAATTGTGAGTATATATCATCCATTTCTGAGAAAGAAAGCCTGAATTATGAGTTAATTTTGCAATTCTGGCTTTAATGCTCACAATTGTAAGTTTATATCATCCATTTTTGAGAAAGAAAGCCTCAATTATGAGTTTATATTGCAATTCTGGCTTTAATGCTCACAATTGTAAGTTTATATCATCCATTTTTGAGAAAGAAAGCCTCAATTATGAGTTTATATTGCAATTCTGGCTTTAATGCTCACAACTGGAAGTTTATATCATCCATTGTTGAGAAAGAAAGCCTGAATTATCAGTTCATATTGCAATTCTGGCTTTATTTCTCACAACTGTGAGTATATATCATCCATTTCTGAGAAAGAAAGCCTGAATTATGAGTTTATATTGCAATTCTGGCTTTATTTCTCACAATTGTGAGTTTATGTTATCCATTTTTGTCAAAGTAAGCCTAAATTATGAGTTTATATTGCAATTCTGGCTTTATTTCTCACAATTGTGAGTATATATCATCCATTTCTGAGAAAGAAAGCCTGAATTATGAGTTAATTTTGCAATTCTGGCTTTGTTTCTCACAATTGTGAGGACATATCATCCATTTTTGAGAAAGAAAGCCGGAAATATGGGTTTAAATTGCAATTCTGGCTTTATTGCTCACAATTGCGGGTTTATATCATCCATTCCTGAGAAAGAAAGCCTGAATTATGAGTTCATATTGCAATTCTGGCTTTATTTCTCACAATTGTGAGTATATATATGACCCATTTCTGAGAAAGAAAGCCTGAATTATAAAAATTATATTGCAATTCTGGCTTTATTTCTGACAATTGTGAGTATATATCATCCATTTCTGAGAAAGAAAGCCTGAATTATGAGTTTATATTGCAATTATGGCTTTATTTCTCACAATTGTGAGTTTATGTTATCCAATTTTGAGAAAGAAAGCCTAAATTATGAGTTTATATTGTAATTCTGGCTTTATTGCTCACAATTGCTAGGTTATATCATCCATTTCTGAGAAAGAAAGCCTGAATTATGAGTTTATATTGCAATTCTGACTTTATTTCTCACAATTGTGAGTTTAAGTTATCCATTTTTGAGAAAGAAAGCCTGAATTATGAGTTTATATTGCAATTCTGGCTTTATTTCTCACAATTGTGAGTATATATCATCAATTTTTTGAGAAAGAAAGCCTGAATTCTGAGTTTATATTGCAATTCTGGCTTATAAACTCACAATTGTAAGTTTATTTCATCCATTTTTGAGAAAGAAAGCCTGAATTATGAGTTTATATTGCAATTCAGGCTTTATTTCTCACAATTGTTAGTTTATGTTATCCATTTTTGAGAAAGAAAGTCTGAATTATGAGTTTATATTGCAATTCTGGCTTTATTTCTCACAATTGTGAGTATATATCATCAATTTTTTGAGAAAGAAAGCCTGAATTCTGAGTTTATATTTCAATTCTGGCTTATAAACTCACAATTGTAAGTTTATTTCATCCATTTTTGAGAAAGAAAGCCTGAATTATGAGTTTATATTGCAATTCTGGCTTTAATGCTCACAACTGGAAGTTTATATCATCCATTTTTGAGAAAGAAAGCCTCAATTATGAGTTTATATTGCAATTCTGGCTTTAATGCTCACAACTGGAAGTTTATATCATCCATTGTTGAGAAAGAAAGCCTGAATTATCAGTTCATATTGCAATTCTGGCTTTATTTCTCACAACTGTGAGTATATATCATCCATTTCTGAGAAAGAAAGCCTGAATTATGAGTTTATATTGCAATTCTGGCTTTATTTCTCACAATTGTGAGTTTATGTTATCCATTTTTGTCAAAGTAAGCCTAAATTATGAGTTTATATTGCAATTCTGGCTTTATTTCTCACAATTGTGAGTATATATCATCCACTTCTGAGAAAGAAAGCCTGAATTATGAGTTAATTTTGCAATTCTGGCTTTAATGCTCACAATTGTAAGTTTATATCATCCATTTTTGAGAAAGAAAGCCTCAATTATGAGTTTATATTGCAATTCTGGCTTTAATGCTCACAATTGTAAGTTTATATCATCCATTTTTGAGAAAGAAAGCCTCAATTATGAGTTTATATTGCAATTCTGGCTTTAATGCTCATACCTGGAAGTTTATAGCATCCATTGTTGAGAAAGAAAGCCTGAATTATCAGTTCATATTGCAATTCTGGCTTTATTTCTCACAACTGTGAGAATATATCATCCATTTTTGAGAAAGAAAGCCTGAATTATGAGTTTATATTGCAATTCTGGCTTTATTTCTCACAATTGTGAGTTTATGTTATCCATTTTTGTGAAAGAAAGCCTGAATTATGAGTTTATATTGCAATTCTGGCTTTAATGCTCACAATTGTAAGTTTATATCATCCATTTTTGAGAAAGAAAGTCTGAATTATGAGTTTATATTGCAATTCTGGCTTTATTTCTCACAATTGTGAGTATATATCATCCATTTCTGAGAAAGAAAGCCTGAATTGTGAGTTTATATTGCAATTCTGGCTTTAATGCTCACAATTGTAAGTTTATATCATCCATTTTTGAGAAAGAAAGCCTTAATTATGAGTTTATATTGCAATTCTGGCTTTATTTCTCACAATTGTGAGTTTAAGTTATCCATTTTTGAGAAAGAAAGCCTGAATGATGAGTTTATATTGCAATTCTGGCTTTATTTCTCACAATTGTGAGTTTAAGTTATCCATTTTTGAGAAAGAAAGCCTGAATTATGAGTTTATATTGCAATTCTGGCTTTATTTCTCACAATTGTGAGTATATATCATCAATTTTTTGAGAAAGAAAGCCTGAATTCTGAGTTTATATTGCAATTCTGGCTTATAAACTCACAATTGTAAGTTTATTTCATCCATTTTTGAGAAAGAAAGCCTGAATTATGAGTTTATATTGCAATTCTGGCTTTAATGCTCACAATTGTAAGTTTATATCATCCATGTTTGAGAAAGAAAGTCTTAATTATGAGATTATATTGCAATTCTGGCTTTATTTCTCACAACTGTGAGAATATATCATCCATTTTTGAGAAAGAAAGCCTGAATTATGAGTTTATATTGCAATTCTGGCTTTATTTCTCACAATTGTGAGTTTATGTTATCCATTTTTGTGAAAGAAAGCCTGAATTATGAGTTTATATTGCAATTCTGGCTTAATTTCTCACAATTGTGAGTATATATCATCAATTTTTTGAGAAAGAAAGCCTGAATTATGAGTTTATATTGCAATTCAGGCTTTATTTCTCACAATTGTAAGTTTATATCATCCATTTTTGAGAAAGAAAGCCTGAATTATGAGTTTATATTGCAATTCTGGCTTTATTTCTCACAATTGTGAGCATGTATCTTCAATTTTTTGAGAAAGAAAGCCTGAATTATGAGTTTATATTGCAATTCAGGCTTTATTTCTCACAATTGTGAGTTTATGTTATCCATTTTTGTCAAAGTAAGCCTAAATTATGAGTTTATATTGCAATTCTGGCTTTATTTCTCACAATTGTGAGTATATATCATCCATTTCTGAGAAAGAAAGCCTGAATTATGAGTTAATTTTGCAATTCTGGCTTTAATGCTCACAATTGTAAGTTTATATCATCCATTTTTGAGAAAGAAAGCCTCAATTATGAGTTTATATTGCAATTCTGGCTTTAATGCTCACAATTGTAAGTTTATATCATCCATTTTTGAGAAAGAAAGCCTCAATTATGAGTTTATATTGCAATTCTGGCTTTAATGCTCACAACTGGAAGTTTATATCATCCATTGTTGAGAAAGAAAGCCTGAATTATCAGTTCATATTGCAATTCTGGCTTTATTTCTCACAACTGTGAGTATATATCATCCATTTCTGAGAAAGAAAGCCTGAATTATGAGTTTATATTGCAATTCTGGCTTTATTTCTCACAATTGTGAGTTTATGTTATCCATTTTTGTCAAAGTAAGCCTAAATTATGAGTTTATATTGCAATTCTGGCTTTATTTCTCACAATTGTGAGTATATATCATCCATTTCTGAGAAAGAAAGCCTGAATTATGAGTTAATTTTGCAATTCTGGCTTTGTTTCTCACAATTGTGAGGACATATCATCCATTTTTGAGAAAGAAAGCCGGAAATATGGGTTTAAATTGCAATTCTGGCTTTATTGCTCACAATTGCGGGTTTATATCATCCATTCCTGAGAAAGAAAGCCTGAATTATGAGTTCATATTGCAATTCTGGCTTTATTTCTCACAATTGTGAGTATATATATGACCCATTTCTGAGAAAGAAAGCCTGAATTATAAAAATTATATTGCAATTCTGGCTTTATTTCTGACAATTGTGAGTATATATCATCCATTTCTGAGAAAGAAAGCCTGAATTATGAGTTTATATTGCAATTATGGCTTTATTTCTCACAATTGTGAGTTTATGTTATCCAATTTTGAGAAAGAAAGCCTAAATTATGAGTTTATATTGTAATTCTGGCTTTATTGCTCACAATTGCTAGGTTATATCATCCATTTCTGAGAAAGAAAGCCTGAATTATGAGTTTATATTGCAATTCTGACTTTATTTCTCACAATTGTGAGTTTAAGTTATCCATTTTTGAGAAAGAAAGCCTGAATTATGAGTTTATATTGCAATTCTGGCTTTATTTCTCACAATTGTGAGTATATATCATCAATTTTTTGAGAAAGAAAGCCTGAATTCTGAGTTTATATTGCAATTCTGGCTTATAAACTCACAATTGTAAGTTTATTTCATCCATTTTTGAGAAAGAAAGCCTGAATTATGAGTTTATATTGCAATTCTGGCTTTAATGCTCACAACTGGAAGTTTATATCATCCATTTTTGAGAAAGAAAGCCTCAATTATGAGTTTATATTGCAATTCTGGCTTTAATGCTCACAACTGGAAGTTTATATCATCCATTGTTGAGAAAGAAAGCCTGAATTATCAGTTCATATTGCAATTCTGGCTTTATTTCTCACAACTGTGAGTATATATCATCCATTTCTGAGAAAGAAAGCCTGAATTATGAGTTTATATTGCAATTCTGGCTTTATTTCTCACAATTGTGAGTTTATGTTATCCATTTTTGTCAAAGTAAGCCTAAATTATGAGTTTATATTGCAATTCTGGCTTTATTTCTCACAATTGTGAGTATATATCATCCACTTCTGAGAAAGAAAGCCTGAATTATGAGTTAATTTTGCAATTCTGGCTTTAATGCTCACAATTGTAAGTTTATATCATCCATTTTTGAGAAAGAAAGCCTCAATTATGAGTTTATATTGCAATTCTGGCTTTAATGCTCACAATTGTAAGTTTATATCATCCATTTTTGAGAAAGAAAGCCTCAATTATGAGTTTATATTGCAATTCTGGCTTTAATGCTCATACCTGGAAGTTTATAGCATCCATTGTTGAGAAAGAAAGCCTGAATTATCAGTTCATATTGCAATTCTGGCTTTATTTCTCACAACTGTGAGAATATATCATCCATTTTTGAGAAAGAAAGCCTGAATTATGAGTTTATATTGCAATTCTGGCTTTATTTCTCACAATTGTGAGTTTATGTTATCCATTTTTGTGAAAGAAAGCCTGAATTATGAGTTTATATTGCAATTCTGGCTTAATTTCTCACAATTGTGAGTATATATCATCAATTTTTTGAGAAAGAAAGCCTGAATTATGAGTTTATATTGCAATTCAGGCTTTATTTCTCACAATTGTAAGTTTATATCATCCATTTTTGAGAAAGAAAGCCTGAATTATGAGTTTATATTGCAATTCTGGCTTTATTTCTCACAATTGTGAGCATGTATCATCAATTTTTTGAGAAAGAAAGCCTGAATTATGAGTTTATATTGCAATTCTGGCTTATAAACTCACAATTGTAAGTTTATTTCATCCATTTTTGAGAAAGAAAGCCTGAATTATGAGTTTATATTGCAATTCAGGCTTCATTTCTCACAATTGTGAGTATATATCATCAATTTTTTGAGAAAGAAAGCCTGAATTATGAGTTTATATTGCATTTCTGGCTTATAAACTCACAATTGTAAGTTTATTTCATCCATTTTTGAGAAAGAAAGCCTGAATTATGAGTTTATATTGCAATTCTGGCTTTAATGCACACAATTGTAAGTTTATATCATCCATTTTTGAGAAAGAAAGTCTTAATTATGAGATTATATTGCAATTCTGGCTTTATTTCTCACAACTGTGAGAATATATCATCCATTTTTGAGAAAGAAAGCCTGAATTATGAGTTTATATTGCAATTCTGGCTTTATTTCTCACAATTGTGAGTTTATGTTATCCATTTTTGTGAAAGAAAGCCTGAATTATGAGTTTATATTGCAATTCTGGCTTAATTTCTCACAATTGTGAGTATATATCATCAATTTTTTGAGAAAGAAAGCCTGAATTATGAGTTTATATTGCAATTCAGGCTTTATTTCTCACAATTGTAAGTTTATATCATCCATTTTTGAGAAAGAAAGCCTGAATTATGAGTTTATATTGCAATTCTGGCTTTATTTCTCACAATTGTGAGCATGTATCATCAATTTTTTGAGAAAGAAAGCCTGAATTATGAGTTTATATTGCAATTCTGGCTTATAAACTCACAATTGTAAGTTTATTTCATCCATTTTTGAGAAAGAAAGCCTGAATTATGAGTTTATATTGCAATTCTGGCTTTAATGCTCACAATTGTAAGTTTATATCATCCATTTTTGAGAAAGAAAGTCTGAATTATGAGTTTATATTGCAATTCTGGCTTTATTTCTCACAATTGTGAGTATATATCATCCATTTCTGAGAAAGAAAGCCTGAATTGTGAGTTTATATTGCAATTCTGGCTTTAATGCTCACAATTGTAAGTTTATATCATCCATTTTTGAGAAAGAAAGCCTTAATTATGAGTTTATATTGCAATTCTGGCTTTATTTCTCACAATTGTGAGTTTAAGTTATCCATTTTTGAGAAAGAAAGCCTGAATGATGAGTTTATATTGCAATTCTGGCTTTATTTCTCACAATTGTGAGTTTAAGTTATCCATTTTTGAGAAAGAAAGCCTGAATTATGAGTTTATATTGCAATTCTGGCTTTATTTCTCACAATTGTGAGTATATATCATCAATTTTTTGAGAAAGAAAGCCTGAATTCTGAGTTTATATTGCAATTCTGGCTTATAAACTCACAATTGTAAGTTTATTTCATCCATTTTTGAGAAAGAAAGCCTGAATTATGAGTTTATATTGCAATTCTGGCTTTAATGCTCACAATTGTAAGTTTATATCATCCATGTTTGAGAAAGAAAGTCTTAATTATGAGATTATATTGCAATTCTGGCTTTATTTCTCACAACTGTGAGAATATATCATCCATTTTTGAGAAAGAAAGCCTGAATTATGAGTTTATATTGCAATTCTGGCTTTATTTCTCACAATTGTGAGTTTATGTTATCCATTTTTGTGAAAGAAAGCCTGAATTATGAGTTTATATTGCAATTCTGGCTTAATTTCTCACAATTGTGAGTATATATCATCAATTTTTTGAGAAAGAAAGCCTGAATTATGAGTTTATATTGCAATACAGGCTTTATTTCTCACAATTGTAAGTTTATATCATCCATTTTTGAGAAAGAAAGCCTGAATTATGAGTTTATATTGCAATTCTGGCTTTATTTCTCACAATTGTGAGCATGTATCTTCAATTTTTTGAGAAAGAAAGCCTGAATTATGAGTTTATATTGCAATTCAGGCTTTATTTCTCACAATTGTGAGTTTATGTTATCCATTTTTGTCAAAGTAAGCCTAAATTATGAGTTTATATTGCAATTCTGGCTTTATTTCTCACAATTGTGAGTATATATCATCCATTTCTGAGAAAGAAAGCCTGAATTATGAGTTAATTTTGCAATTCTGGCTTTAATGCTCACAATTGTAAGTTTATATCATCCATTTTTGAGAAAGAAAGCCTCAATTATGAGTTTATATTGCAATTCTGGCTTTAATGCTCACAATTGTAAGTTTATATCATCCATTTTTGAGAAAGAAAGCCTCAATTATGAGTTTATATTGCAATTCTGGCTTTAATGCTCACAACTGGAAGTTTATATCATCCATTGTTGAGAAAGAAAGCCTGAATTATCAGTTCATATTGCAATTCTGGCTTTATTTCTCACAACTGTGAGTATATATCATCCATTTCTGAGAAAGAAAGCCTGAATTATGAGTTTATATTGCAATTCTGGCTTTATTTCTCACAATTGTGAGTTTATGTTATCCATTTTTGTCAAAGTAAGCCTAAATTATGAGTTTATATTGCAATTCTGGCTTTATTTCTCACAATTGTGAGTATATATCATCCATTTCTGAGAAAGAAAGCCTGAATTATGAGTTAATTTTGCAATTCTGGCTTTGTTTCTCACAATTGTGAGGACATATCATCCATTTTTGAGAAAGAAAGCCGGAAATATGGGTTTAAATTGCAATTCTGGCTTTATTGCTCACAATTGCGGGTTTATATCATCCATTCCTGAGAAAGAAAGCCTGAATTATGAGTTCATATTGCAATTCTGGCTTTATTTCTCACAATTGTGAGTATATATATGACCCATTTCTGAGAAAGAAAGCCTGAATTATAAAAATTATATTGCAATTCTGGCTTTATTTCTGACAATTGTGAGTATATATCATCCATTTCTGAGAAAGAAAGCCTGAATTATGAGTTTATATTGCAATTATGGCTTTATTTCTCACAATTGTGAGTTTATGTTATCCAATTTTGAGAAAGAAAGCCTAAATTATGAGTTTATATTGTAATTCTGGCTTTATTGCTCACAATTGCTAGGTTATATCATCCATTTCTGAGAAAGAAAGCCTGAATTATGAGTTTATATTGCAATTCTGACTTTATTTCTCACAATTGTGAGTTTAAGTTATCCATTTTTGAGAAAGAAAGCCTGAATTATGAGTTTATATTGCAATTCTGGCTTTATTTCTCACAATTGTGAGTATATATCATCAATTTTTTGAGAAAGAAAGCCTGAATTCTGAGTTTATATTGCAATTCTGGCTTATAAACTCACAATTGTAAGTTTATTTCATCCATTTTTGAGAAAGAAAGCCTGAATTATGAGTTTATATTGCAATTCAGGCTTTATTTCTCACAATTGTTAGTTTATGTTATCCATTTTTGAGAAAGAAAGTCTGAATTATGAGTTTATATTGCAATTCTGGCTTTATTTCTCACAATTGTGAGTATATATCATCAATTTTTTGAGAAAGAAAGCCTGAATTCTGAGTTTATATTTCAATTCTGGCTTATAAACTCACAATTGTAAGTTTATTTCATCCATTTTTGAGAAAGAAAGCCTGAATTATGAGTTTATATTGCAATTCTGGCTTTAATGCTCACAACTGGAAGTTTATATCATCCATTTTTGAGAAAGAAAGCCTCAATTATGAGTTTATATTGCAATTCTGGCTTTAATGCTCACAACTGGAAGTTTATATCATCCATTGTTGAGAAAGAAAGCCTGAATTATCAGTTCATATTGCAATTCTGGCTTTATTTCTCACAACTGTGAGTATATATCATCCATTTCTGAGAAAGAAAGCCTGAATTATGAGTTTATATTGCAATTCTGGCTTTATTTCTCACAATTGTGAGTTTATGTTATCCATTTTTGTCAAAGTAAGCCTAAATTATGAGTTTATATTGCAATTCTGGCTTTATTTCTCACAATTGTGAGTATATATCATCCACTTCTGAGAAAGAAAGCCTGAATTATGAGTTAATTTTGCAATTCTGGCTTTAATGCTCACAATTGTAAGTTTATATCATCCATTTTTGAGAAAGAAAGCCTCAATTATGAGTTTATATTGCAATTCTGGCTTTAATGCTCACAATTGTAAGTTTATATCATCCATTTTTGAGAAAGAAAGCCTCAATTATGAGTTTATATTGCAATTCTGGCTTTAATGCTCATACCTGGAAGTTTATAGCATCCATTGTTGAGAAAGAAAGCCTGAATTATCAGTTCATATTGCAATTCTGGCTTTATTTCTCACAACTGTGAGAATATATCATCCATTTTTGAGAAAGAAAGCCTGAATTATGAGTTTATATTGCAATTCTGGCTTTATTTCTCACAATTGTGAGTTTATGTTATCCATTTTTGTGAAAGAAAGCCTGAATTATGAGTTTATATTGCAATTCTGGCTTAATTTCTCACAATTGTGAGTATATATCATCAATTTTTTGAGAAAGAAAGCCTGAATTATGAGTTTATATTGCAATTCAGGCTTTATTTCTCACAATTGTAAGTTTATATCATCCATTTTTGAGAAAGAAAGCCTGAATTATGAGTTTATATTGCAATTCTGGCTTTATTTCTCACAATTGTGAGCATGTATCATCAATTTTTTGAGAAAGAAAGCCTGAATTATGAGTTTATATTGCAATTCTGGCTTATAAACTCACAATTGTAAGTTTATTTCATCCATTTTTGAGAAAGAAAGCCTGAATTATGAGTTTATATTGCAATTCAGGCTTCATTTCTCACAATTGTGAGTATATATCATCAATTTTTTGAGAAAGAAAGCCTGAATTATGAGTTTATATTGCATTTCTGGCTTATAAACTCACAATTGTAAGTTTATTTCATCCATTTTTGAGAAAGAAAGCCTGAATTATGAGTTTATATTGCAATTCTGGCTTTAATGCACACAATTGTAAGTTTATATCATCCATTTTTGAGAAAGAAAGTCTTAATTATGAGATTATATTGCAATTCTGGCTTTATTTCTCACAACTGTGAGAATATATCATCCATTTTTGAGAAAGAAAGCCTGAATTATGAGTTTATATTGCAATTCTGGCTTTATTTCTCACAATTGTGAGTTTATGTTATCCATTTTTGTGAAAGAAAGCCTGAATTATGAGTTTATATTGCAATTCTGGCTTAATTTCTCACAATTGTGAGTATATATCATCAATTTTTTGAGAAAGAAAGCCTGAATTATGAGTTTATATTGCAATTCAGGCTTTATTTCTCACAATTGTAAGTTTATATCATCCATTTTTGAGAAAGAAAGCCTGAATTATGAGTTTATATTGCAATTCTGGCTTTATTTCTCACAATTGTGAGCATGTATCATCAATTTTTTGAGAAAGAAAGCCTGAATTATGAGTTTATATTGCAATTCTGGCTTATAAACTCACAATTGTAAGTTTATTTCATCCATTTTTGAGAAAGAAAGCCTGAATTATGAGTTTATATTGCAATTCTGGCTTTAATGCTCACAATTGTAAGTTTATATCATCCATTTTTGAGAAAGAAAGTCTGGATTATGAGTTTATATTGCAATTCTGGCTTTATTTCTCACAATTGTGAGTATATATCATCCATTTCTGAGAAAGAAAGCCTGAATTGTGAGTTTATATTGCAATTCTGGCTTTAATGCTCACAATTGTAAGTTTATATCATCCATTTTTGAGAAAGAAAGCCTTAATTATGAGTTTATATTGCAATTCTGGCTTTATTTCTCACAATTGTGAGTTTAAGTTATCCATTTTTGAGAAAGAAAGCCTGAATGATGAGTTTATATTGCAATTCTGGCTTTATTTCTCACAATTGTGAGTTTAAGTTATCCATTTTTGAGAAAGAAAGCCTGAATTATGAGTTTATATTGCAATTCTGGCTTTATTTCTCACAATTGTGAGTATATATCATCAATTTTTTGAGAAAGAAAGCCTGAATTCTGAGTTTATATTGCAATTCTGGCTTATAAACTCACAATTGTAAGTTTATTTCATCCATTTTTGAGAAAGAAAGCCTGAATTATGAGTTTATATTGCAATTCTGGCTTTAATGCTCACAATTGTAAGTTTATATCATCCATGTTTGAGAAAGAAAGTCTTAATTATGAGATTATATTGCAATTCTGGCTTTATTTCTCACAACTGTGAGAATATATCATCCATTTTTGAGAAAGAAAGCCTGAATTATGAGTTTATATTGCAATTCTGGCTTTATTTCTCACAATTGTGAGTTTATGTTATCCATTTTTGTGAAAGAAAGCCTGAATTATGAGTTTATATTGCAATTCTGGCTTAATTTCTCACAATTGTGAGTATATATCATCAATTTTTTGAGAAAGAAAGCCTGAATTATGAGTTTATATTGCAATTCAGGCTTTATTTCTCACAATTGTAAGTTTATATCATCCATTTTTGAGAAAGAAAGCCTGAATTATGAGTTTATATTGCAATTCTGGCTTTATTTCTCACAATTGTGAGCATGTATCTTCAATTTTTTGAGAAAGAAAGCCTGAATTATGAGTTTATATTGCAATTCAGGCTTTATTTCTCACAATTGTGAGTTTATGTTATCCATTTTTGTCAAAGTAAGCCTAAATTATGAGTTTATATTGCAATTCTGGCTTTATTTCTCACAATTGTGAGTATATATCATCCATTTCTGAGAAAGAAAGCCTGAATTATGAGTTAATTTTGCAATTCTGGCTTTAATGCTCACAATTGTAAGTTTATATCATCCATTTTTGAGAAAGAAAGCCTCAATTATGAGTTTATATTGCAATTCTGGCTTTAATGCTCACAATTGTAAGTTTATATCATCCATTTTTGAGAAAGAAAGCCTCAATTATGAGTTTATATTGCAATTCTGGCTTTAATGCTCACAACTGGAAGTTTATATCATCCATTGTTGAGAAAGAAAGCCTGAATTATCAGTTCATATTGCAATTCTGGCTTTATTTCTCACAACTGTGAGTATATATCATCCATTTCTGAGAAAGAAAGCCTGAATTATGAGTTTATATTGCAATTCTGGCTTTATTTCTCACAATTGTGAGTTTATGTTATCCATTTTTGTCAAAGTAAGCCTAAATTATGAGTTTATATTGCAATTCTGGCTTTATTTCTCACAATTGTGAGTATATATCATCCATTTCTGAGAAAGAAAGCCTGAATTATGAGTTAATTTTGCAATTCTGGCTTTGTTTCTCACAATTGTGAGGACATATCATCCATTTTTGAGAAAGAAAGCCGGAAATATGGGTTTAAATTGCAATTCTGGCTTTATTGCTCACAATTGCGGGTTTATATCATCCATTCCTGAGAAAGAAAGCCTGAATTATGAGTTCATATTGCAATTCTGGCTTTATTTCTCACAATTGTGAGTATATATATGACCCATTTCTGAGAAAGAAAGCCTGAATTATAAAAATTATATTGCAATTCTGGCTTTATTTCTGACAATTGTGAGTATATATCATCCATTTCTGAGAAAGAAAGCCTGAATTATGAGTTTATATTGCAATTATGGCTTTATTTCTCACAATTGTGAGTTTATGTTATCCAATTTTGAGAAAGAAAGCCTAAATTATGAGTTTATATTGTAATTCTGGCTTTATTGCTCACAATTGCTAGGTTATATCATCCATTTCTGAGAAAGAAAGCCTGAATTATGAGTTTATATTGCAATTCTGACTTTATTTCTCACAATTGTGAGTTTAAGTTATCCATTTTTGAGAAAGAAAGCCTGAATTATGAGTTTATATTGCAATTCTGGCTTTATTTCTCACAATTGTGAGTATATATCATCAATTTTTTGAGAAAGAAAGCCTGAATTCTGAGTTTATATTGCAATTCTGGCTTATAAACTCACAATTGTAAGTTTATTTCATCCATTTTTGAGAAAGAAAGCCTGAATTATGAGTTTATATTGCAATTCAGGCTTTATTTCTCACAATTGTTAGTTTATGTTATCCATTTTTGAGAAAGAAAGTCTGAATTATGAGTTTATATTGCAATTCTGGCTTTATTTCTCACAATTGTGAGTATATATCATCAATTTTTTGAGAAAGAAAGCCTGAATTCTGAGTTTATATTTCAATTCTGGCTTATAAACTCACAATTGTAAGTTTATTTCATCCATTTTTGAGAAAGAAAGCCTGAATTATGAGTTTATATTGCAATTCTGGCTTTAATGCTCACAACTGGAAGTTTATATCATCCATTTTTGAGAAAGAAAGCCTCAATTATGAGTTTATATTGCAATTCTGGCTTTAATGCTCACAACTGGAAGTTTATATCATCCATTGTTGAGAAAGAAAGCCTGAATTATCAGTTCATATTGCAATTCTGGCTTTATTTCTCACAACTGTGAGTATATATCATCCATTTCTGAGAAAGAAAGCCTGAATTATGAGTTTATATTGCAATTCTGGCTTTATTTCTCACAATTGTGAGTTTATGTTATCCATTTTTGTCAAAGTAAGCCTAAATTATGAGTTTATATTGCAATTCTGGCTTTATTTCTCACAATTGTGAGTATATATCATCCACTTCTGAGAAAGAAAGCCTGAATTATGAGTTAATTTTGCAATTCTGGCTTTAATGCTCACAATTGTAAGTTTATATCATCCATTTTTGAGAAAGAAAGCCTCAATTATGAGTTTATATTGCAATTCTGGCTTTAATGCTCACAATTGTAAGTTTATATCATCCATTTTTGAGAAAGAAAGCCTCAATTATGAGTTTATATTGCAATTCTGGCTTTAATGCTCATACCTGGAAGTTTATAGCATCCATTGTTGAGAAAGAAAGCCTGAATTATCAGTTCATATTGCAATTCTGGCTTTATTTCTCACAACTGTGAGAATATATCATCCATTTTTGAGAAAGAAAGCCTGAATTATGAGTTTATATTGCAATTCTGGCTTTATTTCTCACAATTGTGAGTTTATGTTATCCATTTTTGTGAAAGAAAGCCTGAATTATGAGTTTATATTGCAATTCTGGCTTAATTTCTCACAATTGTGAGTATATATCATCAATTTTTTGAGAAAGAAAGCCTGAATTATGAGTTTATATTGCAATTCAGGCTTTATTTCTCACAATTGTAAGTTTATATCATCCATTTTTGAGAAAGAAAGCCTGAATTATGAGTTTATATTGCAATTCTGGCTTTATTTCTCACAATTGTGAGCATGTATCATCAATTTTTTGAGAAAGAAAGCCTGAATTATGAGTTTATATTGCAATTCTGGCTTATAAACTCACAATTGTAAGTTTATTTCATCCATTTTTGAGAAAGAAAGCCTGAATTATGAGTTTATATTGCAATTCAGGCTTCATTTCTCACAATTGTGAGTATATATCATCAATTTTTTGAGAAAGAAAGCCTGAATTATGAGTTTATATTGCATTTCTGGCTTATAAACTCACAATTGTAAGTTTATTTCATCCATTTTTGAGAAAGAAAGCCTGAATTATGAGTTTATATTGCAATTCTGGCTTTAATGCACACAATTGTAAGTTTATATCATCCATTTTTGAGAAAGAAAGTCTTAATTATGAGATTATATTGCAATTCTGGCTTTATTTCTCACAACTGTGAGAATATATCATCCATTTTTGAGAAAGAAAGCCTGAATTATGAGTTTATATTGCAATTCTGGCTTTATTTCTCACAATTGTGAGTTTATGTTATCCATTTTTGTGAAAGAAAGCCTGAATTATGAGTTTATATTGCAATTCTGGCTTAATTTCTCACAATTGTGAGTATATATCATCAATTTTTTGAGAAAGAAAGCCTGAATTATGAGTTTATATTGCAATTCAGGCTTTATTTCTCACAATTGTAAGTTTATATCATCCATTTTTGAGAAAGAAAGCCTGAATTATGAGTTTATATTGCAATTCTGGCTTTATTTCTCACAATTGTGAGCATGTATCATCAATTTTTTGAGAAAGAAAGCCTGAATTATGAGTTTATATTGCAATTCTGGCTTATAAACTCACAATTGTAAGTTTATTTCATCCATTTTTGAGAAAGAAAGCCTGAATTATGAGTTTATATTGCAATTCTGGCTTTAATGCTCACAATTGTAAGTTTATATCATCCATTTTTGAGAAAGAAAGTCTGAATTATGAGTTTATATTGCAATTCTGGCTTTATTTCTCACAATTGTGAGTATATATCATCCATTTCTGAGAAAGAAAGCCTGAATTGTGAGTTTATATTGCAATTCTGGCTTTAATGCTCACAATTGTAAGTTTATATCATCCATTTTTGAGAAAGAAAGCCTTAATTATGAGTTTATATTGCAATTCTGGCTTTATTTCTCACAATTGTGAGTTTAAGTTATCCATTTTTGAGAAAGAAAGCCTGAATGATGAGTTTATATTGCAATTCTGGCTTTATTTCTCACAATTGTGAGTATATATCATCAATTTTTTGAGAAAGAAAGCCTGAATTCTGAGTTTATATTGCAATTCTGGCTTATAAACTCACAATTGTAAGTTTATTTCATCCATTTTTGAGAAAGAAAGCCTGAATTATGAGTTTATATTGCAATTCTGGCTTTAATGCTCACAATTGTAAGTTTATATCATCCATGTTTGAGAAAGAAAGTCTTAATTATGAGATTATATTGCAATTCTGGCTTTATTTCTCACAACTGTGAGAATATATCATCCATTTTTGAGAAAGAAAGCCTGAATTATGAGTTTATATTGCAATTCTGGCTTTATTTCTCACAATTGTGAGTTTATGTTATCCATTTTTGTGAAAGAAAGCCTGAATTATGAGTTTATATTGCAATTCTGGCTTAATTTCTCACAATTGTGAGTATATATCATCAATTTTTTGAGAAAGAAAGCCTGAATTATGAGTTTATATTGCAATTCAGGCTTTATTTCTCACAATTGTAAGTTTATATCATCCATTTTTGAGAAAGAAAGCCTGAATTATGAGTTTATATTGCAATTCTGGCTTTATTTCTCACAATTGTGAGCATGTATCTTCAATTTTTTGAGAAAGAAAGCCTGAATTATGAGTTTATATTGCAATTCAGGCTTTATTTCTCACAATTGTGAGTTTATGTTATCCATTTTTGTCAAAGTAAGCCTAAATTATGAGTTTATATTGCAATTCTGGCTTTATTTCTCACAATTGTGAGTATATATCATCCATTTCTGAGAAAGAAAGCCTGAATTATGAGTTAATTTTGCAATTCTGGCTTTAATGCTCACAATTGTAAGTTTATATCATCCATTTTTGAGAAAGAAAGCCTCAATTATGAGTTTATATTGCAATTCTGGCTTTAATGCTCACAATTGTAAGTTTATATCATCCATTTTTGAGAAAGAAAGCCTCAATTATGAGTTTATATTGCAATTCTGGCTTTAATGCTCACAACTGGAAGTTTATATCATCCATTGTTGAGAAAGAAAGCCTGAATTATCAGTTCATATTGCAATTCTGGCTTTATTTCTCACAACTGTGAGTATATATCATCCATTTCTGAGAAAGAAAGCCTGAATTATGAGTTTATATTGCAATTCTGGCTTTATTTCTCACAATTGTGAGTTTATGTTATCCATTTTTGTCAAAGTAAGCCTAAATTATGAGTTTATATTGCAATTCTGGCTTTATTTCTCACAATTGTGAGTATATATCATCCATTTCTGAGAAAGAAAGCCTGAATTATGAGTTAATTTTGCAATTCTGGCTTTGTTTCTCACAATTGTGAGGACATATCATCCATTTTTGAGAAAGAAAGCCGGAAATATGGGTTTAAATTGCAATTCTGGCTTTATTGCTCACAATTGCGGGTTTATATCATCCATTCCTGAGAAAGAAAGCCTGAATTATGAGTTCATATTGCAATTCTGGCTTTATTTCTCACAATTGTGAGTATATATATGACCCATTTCTGAGAAAGAAAGCCTGAATTATAAAAATTATATTGCAATTCTGGCTTTATTTCTGACAATTGTGAGTATATATCATCCATTTCTGAGAAAGAAAGCCTGAATTATGAGTTTATATTGCAATTATGGCTTTATTTCTCACAATTGTGAGTTTATGTTATCCAATTTTGAGAAAGAAAGCCTAAATTATGAGTTTATATTGTAATTCTGGCTTTATTGCTCACAATTGCTAGGTTATATCATCCATTTCTGAGAAAGAAAGCCTGAATTATGAGTTTATATTGCAATTCTGGCTTTATTTCTCACAATTGTGAGTATATATCACCCATTTCTGAGAAAGAAAGCCTGAATTATGAGTTTATATTGCAATTCTGGCTTTATTTCTCACAATTGTGAGTATATATCATCCACTTCTGAGAAAGAAAGCCTGAATTATGAGTTTATTTTGCAATTCTGGCTTAATTTCTCACAATTGTTAGTATATATCACCCATTTCTGAGAAAGAAAGCCTGAATTATGAGTTTATATTGCAATTCTGGCTTTAATGCTCACAATTGTAAGTTGATATCATCCATTGTTGAGAAAGAAAGCCTGAATTATCAGTTCATATTGCAATTCTGGCTTTACTTCTCACAATTGTGAGTATATATCATCAATTTTTTGAGAAAGAAAGCCTGAATTATGAGTTTATATTGCAATTCAGGCTTTATTTCTCACAATTGTAAGTTTATTTCATCCATTTTTAAGAAAGAAAGCCTGAATTATGAGTTTATATTGCAATTCTGGCTTTATTTCTCACAATTGTGAGCATGTATCATCAATTTTTTGAGAAAGAAAGCCTGAATTATGAGTTTATATTGCAATTCTGGCTTATAAACTCACAATTGTAAGTTTATTTCATGCATTTTTGAGAAAGAAAGCCTGAATTATGAGTTTATATTGCAATTCTGGCTTTATTTCTCACAATTGTGAGTATATATCATCAATTTTTTGAGAAAGAAAGCCTGAATTCTGAGTTTATATTGCAATTCTGGCTTATAAACTCACAATTGTATGTTTATTTCATCCATTTTTGAGAAAGAAAGCCTGAATTATGAGTTTATATTGCAATTCTGGCTTTAATGCTCACAATTGTAAGTTTATATCATCCATTTTTGAGAAAGAAAGTCTTAATTATGAGATTATATTGCAATTCTGGCTTTATTTCTCACAACTGTGAGAATATATCATCCATTTTTGAGAAAGAAAGCCTGAATTATGAGTTTATATTGCAATTCTGGCTTTATTTCTCACAATTGTGAGTTTATGTTATCCATTTTTGTGAAAGAAAGCCTGAATTATGAGTTTATATTGCAATTCTGGCTTAATTTCTCACAATTGTGAGTATATATCATCAATTTTTTGAGAAAGAAAGCCTGAATTATGAGTTTATATTGCAATTCAGGCTTTATTTCTCACAATTGTAAGTTTATATCATCCATTTTTGAGAAAGAAAGCCTGAATTATGAGTTTATATTGCAATTCTGGCTTTATTTCTCACAATTGTGAGCATGTATCTTCAATTTTTTGAGAAAGAAAGCCTGAATTATGAGTTTATTTTGCAATTCAGGCTTTATTTCGCACAATTGTGAGTTTATGTTATCCATTTTTGTCAAAGTAAGCCTAAATTATGAGTTTATATTGCAATTCTGGCTTTATTTCTCACAATTGTGAGTATATATCATCCACTTCTGAGAAAGAAAGCCTGAATTATGAGTTAATTTTGCAATTCTGGCTTTAATGCTCACAATTGTAAGTTTATATCATCCATTTTTGAGAAAGAAAGCCTCAATTATGAGTTTATATTGCAATTCTGGCTTTAATGCTCACAATTGTAAGTTTATATCATCCATTTTTGAGAAAGAAAGCCTCAATTATGAGTTTATATTGCAATTCTGGCTTTAATGCTCACAACTGGAAGTTTATATCATCCATTGTTGAGAAAGAAAGCCTGAATTATCAGTTCATATTGCAATTCTGGCTTTATTTCTCACAACTGTGAGTATATATCATCCATTTCTGAGAAAGAAAGCCTGAATTATGAGTTTATATTGCAATTCTGGCTTTATTTCTCACAATTGTGAGTTTATGTTATCCATTTTTGTCAAAGTAAGCCTAAATTATGAGTTTATATTGCAATTCTGGCTTTATTTCTCACAATTGTGAGTATATATCGTCCATTTCTGAGAAAGAAAGCCTGAATTATGAGTTAATTTTGCAATTCTGGCTTTGTTTCTCACAATTGTGAGAATATATCATCCATTTTTGAGAAAGAAAGCCGGAAATATGGGTTTAAATTGCAATTCTGGCTTTATTGCTCACAATTGCGGGTTTATATCATCCATTCCTGAGAAAGAAAGCCTGAATTATGAGTTCATATTGCAATTCTGGCTTTATTTCTCACAATTGTGAGTATATATATGACCCATTTCTGAGAAAGAAAGCCTGAATTATAAAAATTATATTGCAATTCTGGCTTTATTTCTGACAATTGTGAGTATATATCATCCATTTCTGAGAAAGAAAGCCTGAATTATGAGTTTATATTGCAATTATGGCTTTATTTCTCACAATTGTGAGTTTATGTTATCCAATTTTGAGAAAGAAAGCCTAAATTATGAGTTTATATTGTAATTCTGGCTTTATTGCTCACAATTGCTAGGTTATATCATCCATTTCTGAGAAAGAAAGCCTGAATTATGAGTTATATTGCAATTATGGCTTTATTTCTCACAATTGTGAGTATATATCACCCATTTCTGAGAAAGAAAGCCTGAATTATGAGTTTATATTGCAATTCTGGCTTTAATGCTCACAATTGTAAGTTTATATCATCCATTGTTGAGAAAGAAAGCCTGAATTATCAGTTCATATTGCAATTCTGGCTTTACTTCTCACAATTGTGAGTATATATCATCAATTTTTGAGAAAGAAAGCCTGAATTATGAGTTTGTATTGCAATTCTGGCTTTATTTCTCACAATTGTGAGTTTATGTTATCCATTTTTGTGAAAGAAAGCCTGAATTATGAGTTTATATTGCAATTCTGGCTTAATTTCTCACAATTGTGAGTATATATCATCAATTTTTTGAGAAAGAAAGCCTGAATTATGAGTTTATATTGCAATTCAGGCTTTATTTCTCACAATTGTAAGTTTATATCATCCATTTTTGAGAAAGAAAGCCTGAATTATGAGTTTATATTGCAATTCTGGCTTTAATGCTCACAATTGTAAGTTTATATCATCCATTTTTGAGAGAGAAAGCCTCAATTATGAGTTTATATTGCAATTCTGGCTTTAATGCTCACAATTGTAAGTTTATATCATCCATTTTTGAGAAAGAAAGCCTCAATTATGAGTTTATATTGCAATTCTGGCTTTAATGCTCACAACTGGAAGTTTATATCATCCATTGTTGAGAAAGAAAGCCTGAATTATGAGTTTATATTGCAATTCTGGCTTTATTTCTCACAATTGTGAGTTTAAGTTATCCATTTTTGAGAAAGAAAGCCGGAAATATGGGTTTAAATTGCAATTCTGGCTTTATTGCTCACAATTGCGGGTTTATATCATCCATTCCTGAGAAAGAAAGCCTGAATTATGAGTTCATATTGCAATTCTGGCTTTATTTCTCACAATTGTGAGTATATATATGACCCATTTCTGAGAAAGAAAGCCTGAATTATAAAAATTATATTGCAATTCTGGCTTTATTTCTGACAATTGTGAGTATATATCATCCATTTCTGAGAAAGAAAGCCTGAATTATGAGTTTATATTGCAATTATGGCTTTATTTCTCACAATTGTGAGTTTATGTTATCCAATTTTGAGAAAGAAAGCCTAAATTATGAGTTTATATTGTAATTCTGGCTTTATTGCTCACAATTGCTAGGTTATATCATCCATTTCTGAGAAAGAAAGCCTGAATTATGAGTTTATATTGCAATTCTGGCTTTATTTCTCACAATTGTGAGTATATATCACCCATTTCTGAGAAAGAAAGCCTGAATTATGAGTTTATATTGCAATTCTGGCTTTATTTCTCACAATTGTGAGTATATATCATCCACTTCTGAGAAAGAAAGCCTGAATTATGAGTTTATTTTGCAATTCTGGCTTAATTTCTCACAATTGTGAGTATATATCACACATTTCTGAGAAAGAAAGCCTGAATTATGAGTTTATATTGCAATTCTGGCTTTAATGCTCACAATTGTAAGTTTATATCATCCATTGTTGAGAAAGAAAGCCTGAATTATCAGTTCATATTGCAATTCTGGCTTTACTTCTCACAATTGTGAGTATATATCATCAATTTTTTGAGAAAGAAAGCCTGAATTATGAGTTTATATTGCAATTCTGGCTTTATTTCTCACAATTGTGAGCATGTATCATCAATTTTTTGAGAAAGAAAGCCTGAATTATGAGTTTATATTGCAATTCTGGCTTATAAACTCACAATTGTAAGTTTATTTCATCCATTTTTGAGAAAGAAAGCCTGAATTATGAGTTTATATTGCAATTCTGGCTTTAATGCTCACAATTGTAAGTTTATATCATCCATTTTTGAGAAAGAAAGTCTGAATTATGAGTTTATATTGCAATTCTGGCTTTATTTCTCACAATTGTGAGTATATATCATCCATTTCTGAGAAAGAAAGCCTGAATTGTGAGTTTATATTGCAATTCTGGCTTTAATGCTCACAATTGTAAGTTTATATCATCCATTTTTGAGAAAGAAAGCCTGAATTATGAGTTTATATTGCAATTCTGGCTTTATTTCTCACAATTGTGAGTATATATCATCAATTTTTTGAGAAAGAAAGCCTGAATTCTGAGTTTATATTTCAATTCTGGCTTATAAACTCACAATTGTAAGTTTATTTCATCCATTTTTGAGAAAGAAAGCCTGAATTATGAGTTTATATTGCAATTCTGGCTTTAATGCTCACAACTGGAAGTTTATATCATCCATTTTTGAGAAAGAAAGCCTCAATTATGAGTTTATATTGCAATTCTGGCTTTAATGCTCACAACTGGAAGTTTATATCATCCATTGTTGAGAAAGAAAGCCTGAATTATCAGTTCATATTGCAATTCTGGCTTTATTTCTCACAACTGTGAGTATATATCATCCATTTCTGAGAAAGAAAGCCTGAATTATGAGTTTATATTGCAATTCTGGCTTTATTTCTCACAATTGTGAGTTTATATTATCCATTTTTGTCAAAGTAAGCCTAAATTATGAGTTTATATTGCAATTCTGGCTTTATTTCTCACAATTGTGAGTATATATCATCCATTTCTGAGAAAGAAAGCCTGAATTATGAGTTAATTTTGCAATTCTTTCTTTAATGCTCACAATTGTAAGTTTATATCATCCATTTTTGAGAAAGAAAGCCTCAATTATGAGTTTATATTGCAATTCTGGCTTTAATGCTCACAATTGTAAGTTTATATCATCCATTTCTGAGAAAGAAAGCCTGAATTATGAGTTAATTTTGCAATTCTGGCTTTGTTTCTCACAATTGTGAGGATATATCATCCATTTTTGAGAAAGAAAGCCGGAAATATGGGTTTAAATTGCAATTCTGGCTTTATTGCTCACAATTGCGGGTTTATATCATCCATTCCTGATAAAGAAAGCCTGAATTATGAGTTCATATTGCAATTCTGGCTTTATTTCTCACAATTGTGAGTATATATATGACCCATTTCTGAGAAAGAAAGCCTGAATTATAAAAATTATATTGCAATTCTGGCTTTATTTTCTGACAATTGTGAGTATATATCATCCATTTCTGAGAAAAGAAAGCCTGAATTATGAGTTTATATTGCAATTATGGCTTTATATTGCAATTCTGGCTTTATTTCTCACAATTGTGAGTTTATATTATCCATTTTTGAGAAAGAAAGCCTGAATTATGAGTTTATATTGCAATTCTGGCTTTATTTCTCACAATTGTGAGTATATATCATCCATTTCTGAGAAAGAAAGCCTGAATTATGAGTTAATTTTGCAATTCTGGCTTTAATGCTCACAATTGTAAGTTTATATCATCCATTTTTGAGAAAGAAAGCCTCAATTATGAATTTATATTGCAATTCTGGCTTTAATGCTCACAATTGTAAGTTTATATCATCCATTTTTGAGAAAGAAAGCCTCAATTATGAGTTTATATTGCAATTCTGGCTTTAATGCTCACAACTGGAAGTTTATATCATCCATTGTTGAGAAAGAAAGCCTGAATTATCAGTTCATATTGCAATTCTGGCTTTATTTCTCACAACTGTGAGTATATATCATCCATTTCTGAGAAAGAAAGCCTGAATTATGAGTTTATATTGCAATTCTGGCTTTATTTCTCACAATTGTGAGTTTATGTTATCCATTTTTGTCAAAGTAAGCCTAAATTATGAGTTTATATTGCAATTCTGGCTTTATTTCTCACAATTGTGAGTATATATCATCCATTTCTGAGAAAGAAAGCCTGAATTATGAGTTCATTTTGCAATTCTGGCTTTGTTTCTCACAATTGTGAGGACATATCATCCATTTTTGAGAAAGAAAGCCGGAAATATGGGTTTAAATTGCAATTCTGGCTTTATTGCTCACAATTGCGGGTTTATATCATCCATTCCTGAGAAAGAAAGCCTGAATTATGAGTTCATATTGCAATTCTGGCTTTATTTCTCACAATTGTGAGTATATATATGACCCATTTCGGAGAAAGAAAGCCTGAATTATAAAAATTATATTGCAATTCTGGCTTTATTTCTGACAATTGTGAGTATATATCATCCATTTCTGAGAAAGAAAGCCTGAATTATGAGTTTATATTGCAATTATGGCTTTATTTCTCACAATTGTGAGTTTATGTTATCCAATTTTGAGAAAGAAAGCCTAAATTATGAGTTTATATTGTAATTCTGGCTTTATTGCTCACAATTGCTAGGTTATATCATCCATTTCTGAGAAAGAAAGCCTGAATTATGAGTTTATATTGCAATTCTGGCTTTATTTCTCACAATTGTGAGTATATATCACCCATTTCTGAGAAAGAAAGCCTGAATTATGAGTTTATATTGCAATTCTGGCTTTATTTCTCACAATTGTGAGTATATATCATCCACTTCTGAGAAAGAAAGCCTGAATTATGAGTTTATTTTGCAATTCTGGCTTTAATGCTCACAATTGTAAGTTTATATCATCCATTGTTGAGAAAGAAAGCCTGAATTATCAGTTCATATTGCAATTCTGGCTTTACTTCTCACAATTGTGAGTATATATCATCAATTTTTTGAGAAAGAAAGCCTGAATTATGAGTTTATATTGCAATTCAGGCTTTATTTCTCACAATTGTAAGTTTATTTCATCCATTTTTGAGAAAGAAAGCCTGAATTATGAGTTTATATTGCAATTCTGGCTTTATTTCTCACAATTGTGAGCATGTATCATCAATTTTTTGAGAAAGAAAGCCTGAATTATGAGTTTATATTGCAATTCTGGCTTATAAACTCACAATTGTAAGTTTATTTCATCCATTTTTGAGAAAGAAAGCCTGAATTATGAGTTTATATTGCAATTCTGGCTTTAATGCTCACAATTGTAAGTTTATATCATCCATTTTTGAGAAAGAAAGTCTGAATTATGAGTTTATATTGCAATTCTGGCTTTATTTCTCACAATTGTGAGTATATATCATCCATTTCTGAGAAAGAAAGCCTGAATTGTGAGTTTATATTGCAATTCTGGCTTTAATGCTCACAATTGTAAGTTTATATCATCCATTTTTGAGAAAGAAAGCCTTAATTATGAGTTTATATTGCAATTCTGGCTTTATTTCTCACAATTGTGAGTTTAAGTTATCCATTTTTGAGAAAGAAAGCCTGAATTATGAGTTTATATTGCAATTCTGGCTTTATTTCTCACAATTGTGAGTTTAAGTTATCCATTTTTGAGAAAGAAAGCCTGAATTATGAGTTTATATTGCAATTCTGGCTTTATTTCTCACAATTGTGAGTATATATCATCAATTTTTTGAGAAAGAAAGCCTGAATTCTGAGTTTATATTGCAATTCTGGCTTATAAACTCACAATTGTAAGTTTATTTCATCCATTTTTGAGAAAGAAAGCCTGAATTATGAGTTTATATTGCAATTCAGGCTTTATTTCTCACAATTGTGAGTATATATCATCAATTTTTTGAGAAAGAAAGCCTGAATTATGAGTTTATATTGCAATTCTGGCTTATAAACTCACAATTGTAAGTTTATTTCATCCATTTTTGAGAAAGAAAGCCTGAATTATGAGTTTATATTGCAATTCTGGCTTTAATGCACACAATTGTAAGTTTATATCATCCATTTTTGAGAAAGAAAGTCTTAATTATGAGATTATATTGCAATTCTGGCTTTATTTCTCACAATTGTAAGTTTATTTCATCCATCTTTGAGAAAGAAAGCCTGAATTATGAGTTTATATTGCAATTCTGGCTTTAATGCACACAATTGTAAGTTTATATCATCCATTTTTGAGAAAGAAAGCCTCAATTATGAGTTTATATTGCAATTCTGGCTTTAATGCTCACATCTGGAAGTTTATATCATCCATTGTTGAGAAAGAAAGCCTGAATTATCAGTTCATATTGCAATTCTGGCTTTATTTCTCACAACTGTGAGTATATATCATCCATTTCTGAGAAAGAAAGCCTGAATTATGAGTTTATATTGCAATTCTGGCTTTATTTCTCACAATTGTGAGTTTATATTATCCATTTTTGTCAAAGTAAGCCTAAATTATGAGTTTATATTGCAATTCTGGCTTTATTTCTCACAATTGTGAGTATATATCATCCATTTCTGAGAAAGAAAGCCTGAATTATGAGTTAATTTTGCAATTCTGGCTTTAATGCTCACAATTGTAAGTTTATATCATCCATTTTTGAGAAAGAAAGCCTCAATTATGAGTTTATATTGCAATTCTGGCTTTAATGCTCACAATTGTAAGTTTATATCATCCATTTTTGAGAAAGAAAGCCTCAATTATGAGTTTATATTGCAATTCTGGCTTTAATGCTCACAACTGGAAGTTTATATCATCCATTGTTGAGAAAGAAAGCCTGAATTATCAGTTCATATTGCAATTCTGGCTTTATTTCTCACAACTGTGAGTATATATCATCCATTTCTGAGAAAGAAAGCCTGAATTATGAGTTTATATTGCAATTCTGGCTTTATTTCTCACAATTGTGAGTTTATGTTATCCATTTTTGTCAAAGTAAGCCCATATTATGAGTTTATATTGCAATTCTGGCTTTATTTCTCACAATTGTGAGTATATATCATCCATTTCTGAGAAAGAAAGCCTGAATTATGAGTTAATTTTGCAATTCTGGCTTTGTTTCTCACAATTGTGAGGATATATCATCCATTTTTGAGAAAGAAAGCCGGAAATATGGGTTTAAATTGCAATTCTGGCTTTATTGCTCACAATTGCGGGTTTATATCATCCATTCCTGAGAAAGAAAGCCTGAATTATGAGTTCATATTGCAATTCTGGCTTTATTTCTCACAATTGTGAGTATATATATGACCCATTTGTAACGGTGGTGGCCCCAAAAGGTAAAGTTAATCAGAGGTGAAGGCACTGGTGATGTGCATATCTGCATGCGATCAACATTCTGCTCTTGTTCCCAGGTGAGGGGTTGAATTGGAGTATCACCAGCTAGTGTTGAAGATGCAAACCGCACATGGGTACTGGCCTGAGGGGGACTGAAGTGGAAAGGTGTATAAACTGATCCGGGGGGAAGAGGCTGTGGACGCTGAACAGAAGACCAGTTAGGAGTATCAATGTCAGGGGGTTCCATCTCTACAAATGTGGATGGAGAGTGTGAGGGAGTGCGTGGGGGAGTAGCAGCCATTTTGTCAGTTGAATGTATAAATGTAAAGTATGGAGCAAGGTTAATGTATAAAAATAAATTTGTAAGAGTGTTTTAAAAATAAAGTTTCAATATTGCAACCTTTCACAATGTCAAAATGAACACAGAGAGTCCAACTCTATGGGTATAGATCTGTCCCCACAATCACTTAAATGTCCAACTGTAGTAGAATTAGTGAATACTAAGTGTTCAGTTCACATCTCTGAATTAAGCAGTCAAATTACCAGCACAACAGATTTTGTACAGTTTGACAAGCAGTTTTTTTTTTTTTCACAACTTTTTTTTTTTTTTTTTTCACAAAAACCTTTTCAGTCAGGAAAAACAAACTACTAGTTCACACCAAGTATACACCACAATACACTCACAATTTTGAGTATTTTAAAGTATGGAAAACCTTAAGTCAAATCACCAATTAGTAAGACTCAACGTTTAGATTCAAAGTCTGAGCAATTAAGTTCAAGTCAAACCCAAGTTCATGTCAAATTCAAATTACAGTAATTTTAACTTTCAGCTTTGTTTTAGTGTTCAAATCTTTTAGGTTTTCAAGTGTGTAAGTGTTTAGGTTTTTTTTCAAGTGTTCAAGTCTGTCCCAATTGTTCAAGTCCCAATTGTTCAAGTCCCTGTTCGGGCGCCACTTATGTAACGGTGGTGGCCCCAAAAGGTAAAGTTAATCAATTTAGGGTTGTACCTAATAGTGCTGTTCGGGCGCCAGACAAGGCAAAGATTCCAAATTTTTGCCAAGTCAAAAACAAACAAAAAAAAAACCCTTTTTTTTTTTTTTACTTTTTTTTTTTTTTTAATCCCCGGAAAAAAAAAACCCACCAATACACAATTTGTCACCTGCACGCTAACACACAGGAAAACAAAAGATTCAAATAACAATTCACAAAACGTTTCTTTTAGTGTTCAGACTTTTGTTATTTAAGTATTTGCACAAAACAAAAATATCATTAGGGAAAAGAATGATTAGAAGACAGAAGAAAACAATATATTTCAATTTTTTCGTTTTCACAGCCTTATTAAAAAAGCAGAAACATTAATTAATTGAGAACAAGGTTTGCTCAATTCAAAATGTCCAATGTAAAGTGAAACAACAACAAAAAAAAAGTCCTTGTTTTCAAAAAAGACGAAGTCCGTTTCGTTTTACATTCCACTGGAAACAGTCTTAAAGTTCAAAGTTTTTACTCGCTATATCACAAGAATCGAAAATTTTAGAAATTAAATTCAAGCTCGTAAAGTTTTCTTAGGGTCTTGTGTGAGTGCGGGATCGTGAGCTTTCGTGCAGTGTGGTGTGGTTGTGTGTATGTGTGTGTGTGTGTTGGCTGCGTAGAGCAGACAGCGTCTGGGCGGCCAACCAGTTTTCAGGCCGGGAAACAATTCTTCGGAGGAGTTTTAACAGAGGAAGAGAACCGATAGTACCTGCATCAGGCGAACCAGGCAACCAGGCTGGAATTACGTTGCGACCGGCATAAATGTATCACCAGTTTTCTCTGAAGTTTTGGCGTTACACCCGGTCTGCGCAAGCAAACAACCCAACACCTTTGGTCAGTTTCTTTCAGGTACAGTTTCCTTCCTGTTTGTTTTTCCTTCCGCCCACTCCCAGACTTCCGTTTCCCTTTCGTTTGTGTTGACGTTTTTCCTCACTTCCAGACTTCCGTTTTATAGGATTTCAACCATTCCATTTTAATTAGGGGCAAGGTGCAAAAGCCGGTATGGATTTGAATCCATATCGCCACACTCTCCCTCCCTGGAGAAAACAACCTGTGGTTGTGGAACAGTGAATTAAAATCCGAAGAACTCTTCTTCGTCAGAGGATTCATTCAGTATTTTAAGGACGTTTCTTCTTTCCTGCTGCTCCAGTTTTTCAGCAGTTGGGAAACATGGCTTCAGGTTGGATACGTGCACAGTGCGAACATCTTCACCAGTTGATTCCAGTGAAATTCGATAATTCAAGGGTCCCAACTGCTTTAAAATACGGTAAGGACCTTTCCATTTTTGAGCCAACTTAGCCGTAAAATAGTGTTGAGCACTAGACTGGGGAAATGTTCTCATCCATACACGATCCTTCTCCTGGTAAGTAACGTCTCTTCTGTTTTTATTATAATTCCGGAGTTGTCTTTTTTGTGCTTTTTTGCAGCATTCCATGGCCTTTGTTTGGAGCTCAGCGAGATGATGGACGGTCTCGTAAGATCGGCAATCTGGAGTTAAATGTGTACCATGAAGCAGTTTGTCCATAGGGCTTTGCAGTTTCCTTCCCATGTGAAGCTCAGCAGGAGACATTCCAATCGTTTCCTGAACAGCTGAGTTGATGGCGAAGCGGAGCTCAGGTAAGTATTGGTCCCATTTCCTGTGATTGTTGTCCACATAGGCAGAAATCATGCTTTTGAGTGTGCGATTAACCCTTTCCGTCATATTAGTTTGTGGATGATAAGATGTTGTCAGTTTTGGTTTAACGCTCCACTTTTGACACAGTTCTTGGAACAACGATGAAACAAACTGTGTACCCCTGTCTGACAAGATGAAGTCCGGCACACCCCATCGGGTTAGAATTTCCTTCCGGAGAAGTAATGCAATAGACTGGGCATTGGCATTGCGCATAGGGAAGAACTCCACCCAGCGAGAGTAGTAATCGACAAAGACTAAGAGGTATTCATTTTGTTGAGTGCTTCTGGGCAACGGCCCCATGATGTCTACACCAAGCATTTCATTGGGACGGGTGGTGATGGTCTGTTGTAGTTTTCCAGCAGGTTTCTGGCCCTCTCCTTTTAACGTTTGGCATTTGACACAGCTTTTGACATGTTGCTTGACGTCAGCCCACATTCCTGGCCAGAATGCGACTTCATGGATACGTTTGTAGGTTTTGTAGATGCCTACATGGCCACACCAGGGACTTGAGTGGTAATGATGTAGGATGGATGGTACTAGACTACCAGGAATGCACACTCGGTAGTGCACTTGGTTATCTGACCGATGAGTTTTGTGGTAGAGTGTATCCTCAATTACTTCATACTGGTCTTTTAGGGTAGTGTCGTTGGTTGCTAAAGCTTGAAGTATATTTGTGATTTCAGGGTCTTTGTGCTGCGCTTCCCAGATGACTGCTGGAGACATCGGAAGTTCTGGCTTCTCCTGTGGGCTAGTGTAGAGGCCACAACTGTGATGAATTCTTGATAGAGCATCAGGTGCCGTATTCAGTTTACCTTTGCGATATTCAATGATAAAGTCAAACCTCTGAAGTCGCAGAGCCCATCTGATGAGACGACTTGTAGTTTTCGTTGATGACATTACCCACTGAAGTGCAGAATGATCTGTGATTACTGTGAACAATTTGTACTCCAAATAGTGTTGCCATTTCTCAAGTGCCCAGATTATAGCCAAACATTCTTTCTCTGTAACAGAATAATTGGCCTCTGCTTTGTTCAAGGTTCTGCTGGCGTATGCTATTACCTGCTCAAAACCTTGGTCCTTCCGCTGGGTTAATACTGCGCCTAAACCAGTGTCACTGGCATCAGTGTAGACGGTGAAGGGAAGTTCCAAGTCAGGATGGCCAAGAACGGGAGGAGAGGTAAGATGAGATTTTAGACATTCAAATGCCTTTTGACATTGTGGAGACCAGTGAAATGTATGCCCTTTCTTTTTCAGTGCGTTCATAGGTTCAGCCACTTTGGAAAAATGTGGTACAAACCGGTGGTACCACCCTGCTAAACCCAAAAAGCGTTGGACTTCTTTGAGGTTAGTAGGAACAGGGTAGGATCGTATGGCCTCCACTTTGCTCGGGTCTGCAGCGATTCCTCTGGTACTCACGACATGTCCAAGAAATGTTATTTCTGGTAAGCAGAACTGACTTTTTTTCAGATTAATCGTTAGGCCAGCCATTGACAGCTTGTGAAGAACAGCCTGAAGATCGGAGAAATGTTGGGCTACAGATGGTGAGTAAATAATTATGTCGTCTATATAGACAAAACAGATGGTTCCACGCAATTCTCCCAGTACACATTCCATCAACCTTTGAAAGGTAGCAGGGGCATTTTTTAACCCAAAGGGCATGACATTAAACTGAAACAGACCTGACGGTGTAATGAATGCAGTCTTTGATTTACTCTCTTGATCCATGCTCACCTGCCAGTAACCACTATTTAGATCAATAGTGGAAAAGATGGAGGCTCCAAACAGAGACTCTACAATTTCTGTAATATTGGGTAGTGGATATGCATCATTTTCTGTAATGGCATTAACCTTACGGTAATCCACACAAAACCTGAGGCTTCCATCTTTTTTTGGCACTAGGACAACAGGCGAGGCCCATCCTGAGTATGACGGTTCCACAATGCCATTGGACAGCATCTCCTCCAGCTGTTCCTTTATGACAGCTTGTTTGGCAGGTGTGGTACGATATGGTCGCTGCTTGATAGGAACCTGTTGGGTGGTATAGATGTGATGCTCGAGTACGTCAGTACGTCCAGTACGAAGTGTGCAGACTTGTGGGTTCGACTCCAGGATCTGTCGTAGCTGTTGCTTACCTTCAAGAGGTATGTGGGCAGCATTCACAGCATTGTCAATTAGTGTTTGTTCATCAAGTTTTGTTGGGGATTGAAATAGGACAAGTTGAGGAGGTGGAACAGAACTTAATAAGGAAAGGCTGGTACTTTTACATTCCATCTTCTTTTGGTGTTGTGTTTGAATAACTGGTACACTGGCATTTCCAGGCTGGAAGGGGTAATCTTCATTTGGATTGGGCTTGAAGAAATATTTCTGATCTGTCACATTGATCTGCAGACCACTGGAGAAAATAAAGTCCAAGCCTAGTACTACAGCATAGGCTAGAGCCTTGGCAGGAAGAACAGCAGCAGGTATGGTAAAAACTTTTTTATGAAGAGTGATTGATACGTTTACCCATCCTAGGGGAATTTCTGCTTCTCCATTTGCTAGGTAGAGAGGACCTCGTGTCCATGGGAGAAGGTTCATTGCAGGGAGCTCCTTGCAAAGATTCTCATGCAAAAGAGTGTAACTTGCACCTGTGTCAACAATAGCTTTCCCCTTCCAGGTACCAATACTCAGTGGTACAACTAATTGTTGTGGAACAGCTGCAGGTGGTGGGGTCTTCTTACAAGTGGTTTTGGTCTTTTTAGTGAATGTGGCAGAAACAGAGTGATTGGTAGGAGGACCAACAGTTTTAGAAACTGGAAATGTTGTTCGCTTACTGTTGGAGGGATAAGGTTGACTAGTGGGTTGAAAGGTCTGAGCAGAGACAAAGTGTGGACAGTGGCCAGGGGAGTGATGTCCTTTACATCGCCAGCATTGAACTAAAGGCGGTTTCTCCTTTTCTGCTGGGTGACTGGAGACGGGTCTTTGAGGCATGGATGTGGGTTGCTTGAAACTCATGCGTCGTTCATATTGTTGTTGCTGTTCATAATCTTTTTCAAGCTGTTGGCCTAATTTCACCAATTCATCAACATCGTTTACCCGACTGCGTAGCTGACTAGCGAGGTATGGCTTAATGTTCTTTAAAATCATTTTCACCAGTTCGTTGTCAGTTAAAGTGGGCTTCCATCTCTTGCAGAGTGCTCTGTAAGTAAATGCAAAGTCTCTTATGCTTTCTCTTTCACCTTGTGTTCTTGATCGAACCCTTTCTGCTAGTTCGTCCTCATAGTCTTCTGAAAGGAAAGCAGAAAGAAAAGCAGACTCAAACTCATCCCATGTTCCTACAGATGATCGTGCTACTTCCCACCAATCGCGGGCAGTGCCATATAAGACAGAGCGGAAAGTGGCTAAGATGTCAGCATCAGTAAGAGGATGTAGTGCTAAGAAGTCTTGGCATCGGGTGAGATACAGCAGCGGGTCAGCATCATCCGATGGCCTCCCAAAAGTAGGAAATGTAAGCTTAAGATGATCACTCTTTATCACAGGAAGAGGGAGAGATGATGGACCAGTCACTTGTGTTGCAGGTAATTCAGAAGTAGAGGAAGGTGGTGATGGGTCTCTCATCTTTAAACCAGCCAATTGTTTCTCTTGATCTTGGAATTTTCCCTCAATTTCAGTTTGTAGATCTTGTACGGCTGTACACAGTGCTCGAGTGGTTTGGGTGCATTGGGCGAGCTCTGTAGACATCTGGTCATGATTTCTCTGAAGAGTTACTAGGTAGGTTTTGATATCTTGTTGAAGCTCGTCTTGAAGTTGTTCCATCATAAACCTCACTTCAGACACAAAAGTAGTTTGGGCTTTATGAAGTTCATCAGAAAGGTCAGTTTTCACTGATTTACCAAGTTGATCAATCTCTTCCTTAACTACCTCTTTATTTTTAGATATGCATGTGAGCACTTGTTGCTGGTTGTGCTCTAGTTTATCAGCAAGTTGAACAATCAAGGTGTCGTGGTGTGCAGACGTTGTTTTAAGTTCTTGGGTGAGTTCACTAACGGTTTTCTCCTGAGCTTGCATACGTTCCAATAAGGTGTCCCAGTTTCCTTGCACCCGTTGAGTGAGTTGCTGCATTTCTTTACCAGGAGTTGGTAAGATACCAGGTAAGTCCTGTTGCGTCACTGAAGACAGAGGTGAAGGCACTGGTGATGTGCATATCTGCATGCGATCAACATTCTGCTCTTGTTCCCAGGTGAGGGGTTGAATTGGAGTATCACCAGCTAGTGTTGAAGATGCAAACCGCACATGGGTACTGGCCTGAGGGGGACTGAAGTGGAAAGGTGTATAAACTGATCCGGGGGGAAGAGGCTGTGGACGCTGAACAGAAGACCAGTTAGGAGTATCAATGTCAGGGGGTTCCATCTCTACAAATGTGGATGGAGAGTGTGAGGGAGTGCGTGGGGGAGTAGCAGCCATTTTGTCAGTTGAATGTATAAATGTAAAGTATGGAGCAAGGTTAATGTATAAAAATAAATTTGTAAGAGTGTTTTAAAAATAAAGTTTCAATATTGCAACCTTTCACAATGTCAAAATGAACACAGAGAGTCCAACTCTATGGGTATAGATCTGTCCCCACAATCACTTAAATGTCCAACTGTAGTAGAATTAGTGAATACTAAGTGTTCAGTTCACATCTCTGAATTAAGCAGTCAAATTACCAGCACAACAGATTTTGTACAGTTTGACAAGCAGTTTTTTTTTTTTTCACAACTTTTTTTTTTTTTTTTTTCACAAAAACCTTTTCAGTCAGGAAAAACAAACTACTAGTTCACACCAAGTATACACCACAATACACTCACAATTTTGAGTATTTTAAAGTATGGAAAACCTTAAGTCAAATCACCAATTAGTAAGACTCAACGTTTAGATTCAAAGTCTGAGCAATTAAGTTCAAGTCAAACCCAAGTTCATGTCAAATTCAAATTACAGTAATTTTAACTTTCAGCTTTGTTTTAGTGTTCAAATCTTTTAGGTTTTCAAGTGTGTAAGTGTTTAGGTTTTTTTTCAAGTGTTCAAGTCTGTCCCAATTGTTCAAGTCCCAATTGTTCAAGTCCCTGTTCGGGCGCCACTTATGTAACGGTGGTGGCCCCAAAAGGTAAAGTTAATCAATTTAGGGTTGTACCTAATAGTGCTGTTCGGGCGCCAGACAAGGCAAAGATTCCAAATTTTTGCCAAGTCAAAAACAAACAAAAAAAAAACCCTTTTTTTTTTTTTTACTTTTTTTTTTTTTTTAATCCCCGGAAAAAAAAAACCCACCAATACACAATTTGTCACCTGCACGCTAACACACAGGAAAACAAAAGATTCAAATAACAATTCACAAAACGTTTCTTTTAGTGTTCAGACTTTTGTTATTTAAGTATTTGCACAAAACAAAAATATCATTAGGGAAAAGAATGATTAGAAGACAGAAGAAAACAATATATTTCAATTTTTTCGTTTTCACAGCCTTATTAAAAAAGCAGAAACATTAATTAATTGAGAACAAGGTTTGCTCAATTCAAAATGTCCAATGTAAAGTGAAACAACAACAAAAAAAAAGTCCTTGTTTTCAAAAAAGACGAAGTCCGTTTCGTTTTACATTCCACTGGAAACAGTCTTAAAGTTCAAAGTTTTTACTCGCTATATCACAAGAATCGAAAATTTTAGAAATTAAATTCAAGCTCGTAAAGTTTTCTTAGGGTCTTGTGTGAGTGCGGGATCGTGAGCTTTCGTGCAGTGTGGTGTGGTTGTGTGTATGTGTGTGTGTGTGTTGGCTGCGTAGAGCAGACAGCGTCTGGGCGGCCAACCAGTTTTCAGGCCGGGAAACAATTCTTCGGAGGAGTTTTAACAGAGGAAGAGAACCGATAGTACCTGCATCAGGCGAACCAGGCAACCAGGCTGGAATTACGTTGCGACCGGCATAAATGTATCACCAGTTTTCTCTGAAGTTTTGGCGTTACACCCGGTCTGCGCAAGCAAACAACCCAACACCTTTGGTCAGTTTCTTTCAGGTACAGTTTCCTTCCTGTTTGTTTTTCCTTCCGCCCACTCCCAGACTTCCGTTTCCCTTTCGTTTGTGTTGACGTTTTTCCTCACTTCCAGACTTCCGTTTTATAGGATTTCAACCATTCCATTTTAATTAGGGGCAAGGTGCAAAAGCCGGTATGGATTTGAATCCATATCGCCACACTCTCCCTCCCTGGAGAAAACAACCTGTGGTTGTGGAACAGTGAATTAAAATCCGAAGAACTCTTCTTCGTCAGAGGATTCATTCAGTATTTTAAGGACGTTTCTTCTTTCCTGCTGCTCCAGTTTTTCAGCAGTTGGGAAACATGGCTTCAGGTTGGATACGTGCACAGTGCGAACATCTTCACCAGTTGATTCCAGTGAAATTCGATAATTCAAGGGTCCCAACTGCTTTAAAATACGGTAAGGACCTTTCCATTTTTGAGCCAACTTAGCCGTAAAATAGTGTTGAGCACTAGACTGGGGAAATGTTCTCATCCATACACGATCCTTCTCCTGGTAAGTAACGTCTCTTCTGTTTTTATTATAATTCCGGAGTTGTCTTTTTTGTGCTTTTTTGCAGCATTCCATGGCCTTTGTTTGGAGCTCAGCGAGATGATGGACGGTCTCGTAAGATCGGCAATCTGGAGTTAAATGTGTACCATGAAGCAGTTTGTCCATAGGGCTTTGCAGTTTCCTTCCCATGTGAAGCTCAGCAGGAGACATTCCAATCGTTTCCTGAACAGCTGAGTTGATGGCGAAGCGGAGCTCAGGTAAGTATTGGTCCCATTTCCTGTGATTGTTGTCCACATAGGCAGAAATCATGCTTTTGAGTGTGCGATTAACCCTTTCCGTCATATTAGTTTGTGGATGATAAGATGTTGTCAGTTTTGGTTTAACGCTCCACTTTTGACACAGTTCTTGGAACAACGATGAAACAAACTGTGTACCCCTGTCTGACAAGATGAAGTCCGGCACACCCCATCGGGTTAGAATTTCCTTCCGGAGAAGTAATGCAATAGACTGGGCATTGGCATTGCGCATAGGGAAGAACTCCACCCAGCGAGAGTAGTAATCGACAAAGACTAAGAGGTATTCATTTTGTTGAGTGCTTCTGGGCAACGGCCCCATGATGTCTACACCAAGCATTTCATTGGGACGGGTGGTGATGGTCTGTTGTAGTTTTCCAGCAGGTTTCTGGCCCTCTCCTTTTAACGTTTGGCATTTGACACAGCTTTTGACATGTTGCTTGACGTCAGCCCACATTCCTGGCCAGAATGCGACTTCATGGATACGTTTGTAGGTTTTGTAGATGCCTACATGGCCACACCAGGGACTTGAGTGGTAATGATGTAGGATGGATGGTACTAGACTACCAGGAATGCACACTCGGTAGTGCACTTGGTTATCTGACCGATGAGTTTTGTGGTAGAGTGTATCCTCAATTACTTCATACTGGTCTTTTAGGGTAGTGTCGTTGGTTGCTAAAGCTTGAAGTATATTTGTGATTTCAGGGTCTTTGTGCTGCGCTTCCCAGATGACTGCTGGAGACATCGGAAGTTCTGGCTTCTCCTGTGGGCTAGTGTAGAGGCCACAACTGTGATGAATTCTTGATAGAGCATCAGGTGCCGTATTCAGTTTACCTTTGCGATATTCAATGATAAAGTCAAACCTCTGAAGTCGCAGAGCCCATCTGATGAGACGACTTGTAGTTTTCGTTGATGACATTACCCACTGAAGTGCAGAATGATCTGTGATTACTGTGAACAATTTGTACTCCAAATAGTGTTGCCATTTCTCAAGTGCCCAGATTATAGCCAAACATTCTTTCTCTGTAACAGAATAATTGGCCTCTGCTTTGTTCAAGGTTCTGCTGGCGTATGCTATTACCTGCTCAAAACCTTGGTCCTTCCGCTGGGTTAATACTGCGCCTAAACCAGTGTCACTGGCATCAGTGTAGACGGTGAAGGGAAGTTCCAAGTCAGGATGGCCAAGAACGGGAGGAGAGGTAAGATGAGATTTTAGACATTCAAATGCCTTTTGACATTGTGGAGACCAGTGAAATGTATGCCCTTTCTTTTTCAGTGCGTTCATAGGTTCAGCCACTTTGGAAAAATGTGGTACAAACCGGTGGTACCACCCTGCTAAACCCAAAAAGCGTTGGACTTCTTTGAGGTTAGTAGGAACAGGGTAGGATCGTATGGCCTCCACTTTGCTCGGGTCTGCAGCGATTCCTCTGGTACTCACGACATGTCCAAGAAATGTTATTTCTGGTAAGCAGAACTGACTTTTTTTCAGATTAATCGTTAGGCCAGCCATTGACAGCTTGTGAAGAACAGCCTGAAGATCGGAGAAATGTTGGGCTACAGATGGTGAGTAAATAATTATGTCGTCTATATAGACAAAACAGATGGTTCCACGCAATTCTCCCAGTACACATTCCATCAACCTTTGAAAGGTAGCAGGGGCATTTTTTAACCCAAAGGGCATGACATTAAACTGAAACAGACCTGACGGTGTAATGAATGCAGTCTTTGATTTACTCTCTTGATCCATGCTCACCTGCCAGTAACCACTATTTAGATCAATAGTGGAAAAGATGGAGGCTCCAAACAGAGACTCTACAATTTCTGTAATATTGGGTAGTGGATATGCATCATTTTCTGTAATGGCATTAACCTTACGGTAATCCACACAAAACCTGAGGCTTCCATCTTTTTTTGGCACTAGGACAACAGGCGAGGCCCATCCTGAGTATGACGGTTCCACAATGCCATTGGACAGCATCTCCTCCAGCTGTTCCTTTATGACAGCTTGTTTGGCAGGTGTGGTACGATATGGTCGCTGCTTGATAGGAACCTGTTGGGTGGTATAGATGTGATGCTCGAGTACGTCAGTACGTCCAGTACGAAGTGTGCAGACTTGTGGGTTCGACTCCAGGATCTGTCGTAGCTGTTGCTTACCTTCAAGAGGTATGTGGGCAGCATTCACAGCATTGTCAATTAGTGTTTGTTCATCAAGTTTTGTTGGGGATTGAAATAGGACAAGTTGAGGAGGTGGAACAGAACTTAATAAGGAAAGGCTGGTACTTTTACATTCCATCTTCTTTTGGTGTTGTGTTTGAATAACTGGTACACTGGCATTTCCAGGCTGGAAGGGGTAATCTTCATTTGGATTGGGCTTGAAGAAATATTTCTGATCTGTCACATTGATCTGCAGACCACTGGAGAAAATAAAGTCCAAGCCTAGTACTACAGCATAGGCTAGAGCCTTGGCAGGAAGAACAGCAGCAGGTATGGTAAAAACTTTTTTATGAAGAGTGATTGATACGTTTACCCATCCTAGGGGAATTTCTGCTTCTCCATTTGCTAGGTAGAGAGGACCTCGTGTCCATGGGAGAAGGTTCATTGCAGGGAGCTCCTTGCAAAGATTCTCATGCAAAAGAGTGTAACTTGCACCTGTGTCAACAATAGCTTTCCCCTTCCAGGTACCAATACTCAGTGGTACAACTAATTGTTGTGGAACAGCTGCAGGTGGTGGGGTCTTCTTACAAGTGGTTTTGGTCTTTTTAGTGAATGTGGCAGAAACAGAGTGATTGGTAGGAGGACCAACAGTTTTAGAAACTGGAAATGTTGTTCGCTTACTGTTGGAGGGATAAGGTTGACTAGTGGGTTGAAAGGTCTGAGCAGAGACAAAGTGTGGACAGTGGCCAGGGGAGTGATGTCCTTTACATCGCCAGCATTGAACTAAAGGCGGTTTCTCCTTTTCTGCTGGGCGACTGGAGACGGGTCTTTGAGGCATGGATGTGGGTTGCTTGAAACTCATGCGTCGTTCATATTGTTGTTGCTGTTCATAATCTTTTTCAAGCTGTTGGCCTAATTTCACCAATTCATCAACATCGTTTACCCGACTGCGTAGCTGACTAGCGAGGTATGGCTTAATGTTCTTTAAAATCATTTTCACCAGTTCGTTGTCAGTTAAAGTGGGCTTCCATCTCTTGCAGAGTGCTCTGTAAGTAAATGCAAAGTCTCTTATGCTTTCTCTTTCACCTTGTGTTCTTGATCGAACCCTTTCTGCTAGTTCGTCCTCATAGTCTTCTGAAAGGAAAGCAGAAAGAAAAGCAGACTCAAACTCATCCCATGTTCCTACAGATGATCGTGCTACTTCCCACCAATCGCGGGCAGTGCCATATAAGACAGAGCGGAAAGTGGCTAAGATGTCAGCATCAGTAAGAGGATGTAGTGCTAAGAAGTCTTGGCATCGGGTGAGATACAGCAGCGGGTCAGCATCATCCGATGGCCTCCCAAAAGTAGGAAATGTAAGCTTAAGATGATCACTCTTTATCACAGGAAGAGGGAGAGATGATGGACCAGTCACTTGTGTTGCAGGTAATTCAGAAGTAGAGGGAGGTGGTGATGGGTCTCTCATCTTTAAACCAGCCAATTGTTTCTCTTGATCTTGGAATTTTCCCTCAATTTCAGTTTGTAGATCTTGTACGGCTGTACACAGTGCTCGAGTGGTTTGGGTGCATTGGGCGAGCTCTGTAGACATCTGGTCATGATTTCTCTGAAGAGTTACTAGGTAGGTTTTGATATCTTGTTGAAGCTCGTCTTGAAGTTGTTCCATCATAAACCTCACTTCAGACACAAAAGTAGTTTGGGCTTTATGAAGTTCATCAGAAAGGTCAGTTTTCACTGATTTACCAAGTTGATCAATCTCTTCCTTAACTACCTCTTTATTTTTAGATATGCATGTGAGCACTTGTTGCTGGTTGTGCTCTAGTTTATCAGCAAGTTGAACAATCAAGGTGTCGTGGTGTGCAGACGTTGTTTTAAGTTCTTGGGTGAGTTCACTAACGGTTTTCTCCTGAGCTTGCATACGTTCCAATAAGGTGTCCCAGTTTCCTTGCACCCGTTGAGTGAGTTGCTGCATTTCTTTACCAGGAGTTGGTAAGATACCAGGTAAGTCCTGTTGCGTCACTGAAGACAGAGGTGAAGGCACTGGTGATGTGCATATCTGCATGCGATCAACATTCTGCTCTTGTTCCCAGGTGAGGGGTTGAATTGGAGTATCACCAGCTAGTGTTGAAGATGCAAACCGCACATGGGTACTGGCCTGAGGGGGACTGAAGTGGAAAGGTGTATAAACTGATCCGGGGGGAAGAGGCTGTGGACGCTGAACAGAAGACCAGTTAGGAGTATCAATGTCAGGGGGTTCCATCTCTACAAATGTGGATGGAGAGTGTGAGGGAGTGCGTGGGGGAGTAGCAGCCATTTTGTCAGTTGAATGTATAAATGTAAAGTATGGAGCAAGGTTAATGTATAAAAATAAATTTGTAAGAGTGTTTTAAAAATAAAGTTTCAATATTGCAACCTTTCACAATGTCAAAATGAACACAGAGAGTCCAACTCTATGGGTATAGATCTGTCCCCACAATCACTTAAATGTCCAACTGTAGTAGAATTAGTGAATACTAAGTGTTCAGTTCACATCTCTGAATTAAGCAGTCAAATTACCAGCACAACAGATTTTGTACAGTTTGACAAGCAGTTTTTTTTTTTTTCACAACTTTTTTTTTTTTTTTTTTTTTCACAAAAACCTTTTCAGTCAGGAAAAACAAACTACTAGTTCACACCAAGTATACACCACAATACACTCACAATTTTGAGTATTTTAAAGTATGGAAAACCTTAAGTCAAATCACCAATTAGTAAGACTCAACGTTTAGATTCAAAGTCTGAGCAATTAAGTTCAAGTCAAACCCAAGTTCATGTCAAATTCAAATTACAGTAATTTTAACTTTCAGCTTTGTTTTAGTGTTCAAATCTTTTAGGTTTTCAAGTGTGTAAGTGTTTAGGTTTTTTTTCAAGTGTTCAAGTCTGTCCCAATTGTTCAAGTCCCAATTGTTCAAGTCCCTGTTCGGGCGCCACTTATGTAACGGTGGTGGCCCCAAAAGGTAAAGTTAATCAATTTAGGGTTGTACCTAATAGTGCTGTTCGGGCGCCAGACAAGGCAAAGATTCCAAATTTTTGCCAAGTCAAAAACAAACAAAAAAAAAACCCTTTTTTTTTTTTTTACTTTTTTTTTTTTTTTAATCCCCGGAAAAAAAAAACCCACCAATACACAATTTGTCACCTGCACGCTAACACACAGGAAAACAAAAGATTCAAATAACAATTCACAAAACGTTTCTTTTAGTGTTCAGACTTTTGTTATTTAAGTATTTGCACAAAACAAAAATATCATTAGGGAAAAGAATGATTAGAAGACAGAAGAAAACAATATATTTCAATTTTTTCGTTTTCACAGCCTTATTAAAAAAGCAGAAACATTAATTAATTGAGAACAAGGTTTGCTCAATTCAAAATGTCCAATGTAAAGTGAAACAACAACAAAAAAAAAGTCCTTGTTTTCAAAAAAGACGAAGTCCGTTTCGTTTTACATTCCACTGGAAACAGTCTTAAAGTTCAAAGTTTTTACTCGCTATATCACAAGAATCGAAAATTTTAGAAATTAAATTCAAGCTCGTAAAGTTTTCTTAGGGTCTTGTGTGAGTGCGGGATCGTGAGCTTTCGTGCAGTGTGGTGTGGTTGTGTGTATGTGTGTGTGTGTGTTGGCTGCGTAGAGCAGACAGCGTCTGGGCGGCCAACCAGTTTTCAGGCCGGGAAACAATTCTTCGGAGGAGTTTTAACAGAGGAAGAGAACCGATAGTACCTGCATCAGGCGAACCAGGCAACCAGGCTGGAATTACGTTGCGACCGGCATAAATGTATCACCAGTTTTCTCTGAAGTTTTGGCGTTACACCCGGTCTGCGCAAGCAAACAACCCAACACCTTTGGTCAGTTTCTTTCAGGTACAGTTTCCTTCCTGTTTGTTTTTCCTTCCGCCCACTCCCAGACTTCCGTTTCCCTTTCGTTTGTGTTGACGTTTTTCCTCACTTCCAGACTTCCGTTTTATAGGATTTCAACCATTCCATTTTAATTAGGGGCAAGGTGCAAAAGCCGGTATGGATTTGAATCCATATCGCCACACATTTCTGAGAAAGAAAGCCTGAATTATAAAAATTATATTGCAATTCTGGCTTTATTTCTGACAATTGTGAGTATATATCATCCATTTCTGAGAAAGAAAGCCTGAATTATGAGTTTATATTGCAATTATGGCTTTATTTCTCACAATTGTGAGTTTATGTTATCCAATTTTGAGAAAGAAAGCCTAAATTATGAGTTTATATTGTAATTCTGGCTTTATTGCTCACAATTGCTAGGTTATATCATCCATTTCTGAGAAAGAAAGCCTGAATTATGAGTTTATATTGCAATTCTGGCTTTATTTCTCACAATTGTGAGTATATATCACCCATTTCTGAGAAAGAAAGCCTGAATTATGAGTTTATATTGCAATTCTGGCTTTATTTCTCACAATTGTGAGTATATATCATCCACTTCTGAGAAAGAAAGCCTGAATTATGAGTTTATTTTGCAATTCTGGCTTAATTTCTCACAATTGTGAGTATATATCACCCATTTCTGAGAAAGAAAGCCTGAATTATGAGTTTATATTGCAATTCTGGCTTTAATGCTCACAATTGTAAGTTTATATCATCCATTGTTGAGAAAGAAAGCCTGAATTATCAGTTCATATTGCAATTCTGGCTTTACTTCTCACAATTGTGAGTATATATCATCAATTTTTTGAGAAAGAAAGCCTGAATTATGAGTTTATATTGCAATTCTGGCTTTATTTCTCACAATTGTGAGCATGTATCATCAATTTTTTGAGAAAGAAAGCCTGAATTATGAGTTTATATTGCAATTCTGGCTTTAATGCTCACAATTGTAAGTTTATATCATCCATTTTTGAGAAAGAAAGTCTGAATTATGAGTTTATATTGCAATTCTGGCTTTATTTCTCACAATTGTGAGTATATATCATCCATTTCTGAGAAAGAAAGCCTGAATTGTGAGTTTATATTGCAATTCTGGCTTTAATGCTCACAATTGTAAGTTTATATCATCCATTTTTGAGAAAGAAAGCCTTAATTATGAGTTTATATTGCAATTCTGGCTTTATTTCTCACAATTGTGAGTTTAAGTTATCCATTTTTGAGAAAGAAAGCCTGAATTATGAGTTTATATTGCAATTCTGGCTTTATTTCTCACAATTGTGAGTTTAAGTTATCCATTTTTGAGAAAGAAAGCCTGAATTATGAGTTTATATTGCAATTCTGGCTTTATTTCTCACAATTGTGAGTATATATCATCAATTTTTTGAGAAAGAAAGCCTGAATTCTGAGTTTATATTGCAATTCTGGCTTATAAACTCACAATTGTAAGTTTATTTCATCCATTTTTGAGAAAGAAAGCCTGAATTATGAGTTTATATTGCAATTCAGGCTTTATTTCTCACAATTGTGAGTATATATCATCAATTTTTTGAGAAAGAAAGCCTGAATTATGAGTTTATATTGCAATTCTGGCTTATAAACTCACAATTGTAAGTTTATTTCATCCATTTTTGAGAAAAAAAGCCTGAATTATGAGTTTATATTGCAATTCTGGCTTTAATGCTCACAATTGTAAGTTTATATCATCCATTTTTGAGAAAGAAAGTCTGAATTATGAGATTATATTGCAATTCTGGCTTTATTTCTCACAACTGTGAGAATATATCATCCATTTTTGAGAAAGAAAGCCTGAATTATGAGTTTATATTGCAATTCTGGCTTTATTTCTCACAATTGTGAGTTTATGTTATCCATTTTTGTGAAAGAAAGCCTGAATTATGAGTTTATATTGCAATTCTGGCTTAATTTCTCACAATTGTGAGTATATATTATCAATTTTTTGAGAAAGAAAGCCTGAATTATGAGTTTATATTGCAATTCAGGCTTTATTTCTCACAATTGTAAGTTTATATCATCCATTTTTGAGAAAGAAAGCCTCAATTATGAGTTTATATTGCAATTCTGGCTTTAATGCTCACATCTGGAAGTTTATATCATCCATTGTTGAGAAAGAAAGCCTGAATTATCAGTTCATATTGCAATTCTGGCTTTATTTCTCACAACTGTGAGTATATATCATCCATTTCTGAGAAAGAAAGCCTGAATTATGAGTTTATATTGCAATTCTGGCTTTATTTCTCACAATTGTGAGTTTATATTATCCATTTTTGTCAAAGTAAGCCTAAATTATGAGTTTATATTGCAATTCTGGCTTTATTTCTCACAATTGTGAGTATATATCATCCATTTCTGAGAAAGAAAGCCTGAATTATGAGTTAATTTTGCAATTCTGGCTTTAATGCTCACAATTGTAAGTTTATATCATCCATTTTTGAGAAAGAAAGCCTCAATTATGAGTTTATATTGCAATTCTGGCTTTAATGCTCACAATTGTAAGTTTATATCATCCATTTTTGAGAAAGAAAGCCTCAATTATGAGTTTATATTGCAATTCTGGCTTTAATGCTCACAACTGGAAGTTTATATCATCCATTGTTGAGAAAGAAAGCCTGAATTATCAGTTCATATTGCAATTCTGGCTTTATTTCTCACAACTGTGAGTATATATCATCCATTTCTGAGAAAGAAAGCCTGAATTATGAGTTTATATTGCAATTCTGGCTTTATTTCTCACAATTGTGAGTTTATGTTATCCATTTTTGTCAAAGTAAGCCTAAATTATGAGTTTATATTGCAATTCTGGCTTTATTTCTCACAATTGTGAGTATATATCATCCATTTCTGAGAAAGAAAGCCTGAATTATGAGTTAATTTTGCAATTCTGGCTTTGTTTCTCACAATTGTGAGGATATATCATCCATTTTTGAGAAAGAAAGCCGGAAATATGGGTTTAAATTGCAATTCTGGCTTTATTGCTCACAATTGCGGGTTTATATCATCCATTCCTGAGAAAGAAAGCCTGAATTATGAGTTCATATTGCAATTCTGGCTTTATTTCTCACAATTGTGAGTATATATATGACCCATTTCTGAGAAAGAAAGCCTGAATTATAAAAATTATATTGCAATTCTGGCTTTATTTCTGACAATTGTGAGTATATATCATCCATTTCTGAGAAAGAAAGCCTGAATTATGAGTTTATATTGCAATTATGGCTTTATTTCTCACAATTGTGAGTTTATGTTATCCAATTTTGAGAAAGAAAGCCTAAATTATGAGTTTATATTGTAATTCTGGCTTTATTGCTCACAATTGCTAGGTTATATCATCCATTGTTGAGAAAGAAAGCCTGAATTATCAGTTCATATTGCAATTCTGGCTTTATTTCTCACAACTGTGAGTATATATCATCCATTTCTGAGAAAGAAAGCCTGAATTATGAGTTTATATTGCAATTCTGGCTTTATTTCTCACAATTGTGAGTTTATATTATCCATTTTTGTCAAAGTAAGCCTAAATTATGAGTTTATATTGCAATTCTGGCTTTATTTCTCACAATTGTGAGTATATATCATCCATTTCTGAGAAAGAAAGCCTGAATTATGAGTTAATTTTGCAATTCTGGCTTTAATGCTCACAATTGTAAGTTTATATCATCCATTTTTGAGAAAGAAAGCCTCAATTATGAGTTTATATTGCAATTCTGGCTTTAATGCTCACAATTGTAAGTTTATATCATCCATTTTTGAGAAAGAAAGCCTCAATTATGAGTTTATATTGCAATTCTGGCTTTAATGCTCACAACTGGAAGTTTATATCATCCATTGTTGAGAAAGAAAGCCTGAATTATCAGTTCATATTGCAATTCTGGCTTTATTTCTCACAACTGTGAGTATATATCATCCATTTCTGAGAAAGAAAGCCTGAATTATGAGTTTATATTGCAATTCTGGCTTTATTTCTCACAATTGTGAGTTTATGTTATCCATTTTTGTCAAAGTAAGCCTAAATTATGAGTTTATATTGCAATTCTGGCTTTATTTCTCACAATTGTGAGTATATATCATCCATTTCTGAGAAAGAAAGCCTGAATTATGAGTAAATTTTGCAATTCTGGCTTTGTTTCTCACAATTGTGAGGATATATCATCCATTTTTGAGAAAGAAAGCCGGAAATATGGGTTTAAATTGCAATTCTGGCTTTATTGCTCACAATTGCGGGTTTATATCATCCATTCCTGAGAAAGAAAGCCTGAATTATGAGTTCATATTGCAATTCTGGCTTTATTTCTCACAATTGTGAGTATATATATGACCCATTTCTGAGAAAGAAAGCCTGAATTATAAAAATTATATTGCAATTCTGGCTTTATTTCTGACAATTGTGAGTATATATCATCCATTTCTGAGAAAGAAAGCCTGAATTATGAGTTTATATTGCAATTATGGCTTTATTTCTCACAATTGTGAGTTTATGTTATCCAATTTTGAGAAAGAAAGCCTAAATTATGAGTTTATATTGTAATTCTGGCTTTATTGCTCACAATTGCTAGGTTATATCATCCATTTCTGAGAAAGAAAGCCTGAATTATGAGTTTATATTGCAATTCTGGCTTTATTTCTCACAATTGTGAGTATATATCACCCATTTCTGAGAAAGAAAGCCTGAATTATGAGTTTATATTGCAATTCTGGCTTTATTTCTCACAATTGTGAGTATATATCATCCACTTCTGAGAAAGAAAGCCTGAATTATGAGTTTATTTTGCAATTCTGGCTTAATTTCTCACAATTGTGAGTATATATCACCCATTTCTGAGAAAGAAAGCCTGAATTATGAGTTTATATTGCAATTCTGGCTTTAATGCTCACAATTGTAAGTTTATATCATCCATTGTTGAGAAAGAAAGCCTGAATTATCAGTTCATATTGCAATTCTGGCTTTACTTCTCACAATTGTGAGTATATATCATCAATTTTTTGAGAAAGAAAGCCTGAATTATGAGTTTATATTGCAATTCTGGCTTTATTTCTCACAATTGTGAGCATGTATCATCAATTTTTTGAGAAAGAAAGCCTGAATTATGAGTTTATATTGCAATTCTGGCTTTAATGCTCACAATTGTAAGTTAATATCATCCATTTTTGAGAAAGAAAGTCTGAATTATGAGTTTATATTGCAATTCTGGCTTTATTTCTCACAATTGTGAGTATATATCATCCATTTCTGAGAAAGAAAGCCTGAATTGTGAGTTTATATTGCAATTCTGGCTTTAATGCTCACAATTGTAAGTTTATATCATCCATTTTTGAGAAAGAAAGCCTTAATTATGAGTTTATATTGCAATTCTGGCTTTATTTCTCACAATTGTGAGTTTAAGTTATCCATTTTTGAGAAAGAAAGCCTGAATTATGAGTTTATATTGCAATTCTGGCTTTATTTCTCACAATTGTGAGTTTAAGTTATCCATTTTTGAGAAAGAAAGCCTGAATTATGAGTTTATATTGCAATTCTGGCTTTATTTCTCACAATTGTGAGTATATATCATCAATTTTTTGAGAAAGAAAGCCTGAATTCTGAGTTTATATTGCAATTCTGGCTTATAAACTCACAATTGTAAGTTTATTTCATCCATTTTTGAGAAAGAAAGCCTGAATTATGAGTTTATATTGCAATTCAGGCTTTATTTCTCACAATTGTGAGTATATATCATCAATTTTTTGAGAAAGAAAGCCTGAATTATGAGTTTATATTGCAATTCTGGCTTATAAACTCACAATTGTAAGTTTATTTCATCCATTTTTGAGAAAGTAAGCCTGAATTATGAGTTTATATTGCAATTCTGGCTTTAATGCTCACAATTGTAAGTTTATATCATCCATTTTTGAGAAAGAAAGTCTGAATTATGAGATTATATTGCAATTCTGGCTTTATTTCTCACAACTGTGAGAATATATCATCCATTTTTGAGAAAGAAAGCCTGAATTATGAGTTTATATTGCAATTCTGGCTTTATTTCTCACAATTGTGAGTTTATGTTATCCATTTTTGTGAAAGAAAGCCTGAATTATGAGTTTATATTGCAATTCTGGCTTAATTTCTCACAATTGTGAGTATATATCATCAATTTTTTGAGAAAGAAAGCCTGAATTATGAGTTTATATTGCAATTCAGGCTTTATTTCTCACAATTGTAAGTTTATATCATCCATTTTTGAGAAAGAAAGCCTGAATTATGAGTTAATTTTGCAATTCTGGCTTTAATGCTCACAATTGTAAGTTTATATCATCCATTTTTGAGAAAGAAAGCCTCAATTATGAGTTTATATTGCAATTCTGGCTTTAATGCTCACAATTGTAAGTTTATATCATCCATTTTTGAGAAAGAAAGCCTCAATTATGAGTTTATATTGCAATTCTGGCTTTAATGCTCACAACTGGAAGTTTATATCATCCATTGTTGAGAAAGAAAGCCTGAATTATCAGTTCATATTGCAATTCTGGCTTTATTTCTCACAACTGTGAGTATATATCATCCATTTCTGAGAAAGAAAGCCTGAATTATGAGTTTATATTGCAATTCTGGCTTTATTTCTCACAATTGTGAGTTTATGTTATCCATTTTTGTCAAAGTAAGCCTAAATTATGAGTTTATATTGCAATTCTGGCTTTATTTCTCACAATTGTGAGTATATATCATCCATTTCTGAGAAAGAAAGCCTGAATTATGAGTTAATTTTGCAATTCTGGCTTTGTTTCTCACAATTGTGAGGATATATCATCCATTTTTGAGAAAGAAAGCCGGAAATATGGGTTTAAATTGCAATTCTGGCTTTATTGCTCACAATTGCGGGTTTATATCATCCATTCCTGAGAAAGAAAGCCTGAATTATGAGTTCATATTGCAATTCTGGCTTTATTTCTCACAATTGTGAGTATATATATGACCCATTTCTGAGAAAGAAAGCCTGAATTATAAAAATTATATTGCAATTCTGGCTTTATTTCTGACAATTGTGAGTATATATCATCCATTTCTGAGAAAGAAAGCCTGAATTATGAGTTTATATTGCAATTATGGCTTTATTTCTCACAATTGTGAGTTTATGTTATCCAATTTTGAGAAAGAAAGCCTAAATTATGAGTTTATATTGTAATTCTGGCTTTATTGCTCACAATTGCTAGGTTATATCATCCATTTCTGAGAAAGAAAGCCTGAATTATGAGTTTATATTGCAATTCTGGCTTTATTTCTCACAATTGTGAGTATATATCACCCATTTCTGAGAAAGAAAGCCTGAATTATGAGTTTATATTGCAATTCTGGCTTTATTTCTCACAATTGTGAGTATATATCATCCACTTCTGAGAAAGAAAGCCTGAATTATGAGTTTATTTTGCAATTCTGGCTTAATTTCTCACAATTGTGAGTATATATCACCCATTTCTGAGAAAGAAAGCCTGAATTATGAGTTTATATTGCAATTCTGGCTTTAATGCTCACAATTGTAAGTTTATATCATCCATTGTTGAGAAAGAAAGCCTGAATTATCAGTTCATATTGCAATTCTGGCTTTACTTCTCACAATTGTGAGTATATATCATCAATTTTTTGAGAAAGAAAGCCTGAATTATGAGTTTATATTGCAATTCTGGCTTTATTTCTCACAATTGTGAGCATGTATCATCAATTTTTTTGAGAAAGAAAGCCTGAATTATGAGTTTATATTGCAATTCTGGCTTTGATGCTCACAATTGTAAGTTTATATCATCCATTTTTGAGAAAGAAAGTCTGAATTATGAGTTTATATTGCAATTCTGGCTTTATTTCTCACAATTGTGAGTATATATCATCCATTTCTGAGAAAGAAAGCCTGAATTGTGAGTTTATATTGCAATTCTGGCTTTAATGCTCACAATTGTAAGTTTATATCATCCATTTTTGAGAAAGAAAGCCTTAATTATGAGTTTATATTGCAATTCTGGCTTTATTTCTCACAATTGTGAGTTTAAGTTATCCATTTTTGAGAAAGAAAGCCTGAATTATGAGTTTATATTGCAATTCTGGCTTTATTTCTCACAATTGTGAGTTTAAGTTATCCATTTTTGAGAAAGAAAGCCTGAATTATGAGTTTATATTGCAATTCTGGCTTTATTTCTCACAATTGTGAGTATATATCATCAATTTTTTGAGAAAGAAAGCCTGAATTCTGAGTTTATATTGCAATTCTGGCTTATAAACTCACAATTGTAAGTTTATTTCATCCATTTTTGAGAAAGAAAGCCTGAATTATGAGTTTATATTGCAATTCAGGCTTTATTTCTCACAATTGTGAGTATATATCATCAATTTTTTGAGAAAGAAAGCCTGAATTATGAGTTTATATTGCAATTCTGGCTTATAAACTCACAATTGTAAGTTTATTTCATCCATTTTTGAGAAAGTAAGCCTGAATTATGAGTTTATATTGCAATTCTGGCTTTAATGCTCACAATTGTAAGTTTATATCATCCATTTTTGAGAAAGAAAGTCTGAATTATGAGATTATATTGCAATTCTGGCTTTATTTCTCACAACTGTGAGAATATATCATCCATTTTTGAGAAAGAAAGCCTGAATTATGAGTTTATATTGCAATTCTGGCTTTATTTCTCACAATTGTGAGTTTATGTTATCCATTTTTGTGAAAGAAAGCCTGAATTATGAGTTTATATTGCAATTCTGGCTTAATTTCTCACAATTGTGAGTATATATCATCAATTTTTTGAGAAAGAAAGCCTGAATTATGAGTTTATATTGCAATTCAGGCTTTATTTCTCACAATTGTAAGTTTATATCATCCATTTTTGAGAAAGAAAGCCTGAATTATGAGTTTATATTGCAATTCTGGCTTTAATGCTCACAATTGTAAGTTTATATCATCCATTTTTGAGAGAGAAAGCCTCAATTATGAGTTTATATTGCAATTCTGGCTTTAATGCTCACAATTGTAAGTTTATATCATCCATTTTTGAGAAAGAAAGCCTCAATTATGAGTTTATATTGCAATTCTGGCTTTAATGCTCACAACTGGAAGTTTATATCATCCATTGTTGAGAAAGAAAGCCTGAATTATGAGTTTATATTGCAATTCTGGCTTTATTTCTCACAATTGTGAGTTTAAGTTATCCATTTTTGAGAAAGAAAGCCGGAAATATGGGTTTAAATTGCAATTCTGGCTTTATTGCTCACAATTGCGGGTTTATATCATCCATTCCTGAGAAAGAAAGCCTGAATTATGAGTTCATATTGCAATTCTGGCTTTATTTCTCACAATTGTGAGTTTATGTTATCCAATTTTGAGAAAGAAAGCCTAAATTATGAGTTTATATTGTAATTCTGGCTTTATTGCTCACAATTGCTAGGTTATATCATCCATTTCTGAGAAAGAAAGCCTGAATTATGAGTTTATATTGCAATTCTGGCTTTATTTCTCACAATTGTGAGTATATATCACCCATTTCTGAGAAAGAAAGCCTGAATTATGAGTTTATATTGCAATTCTGGCTTTATTTCTCACAATTGTGAGTATATATCATCCACTTCTGAGAAAGAAAGCCTGAATTATGAGTTTATTTTGCAATTCTGGCTTAATTTCTCACAATTGTGAGTATATATCACCCATTTCTGAGAAAGAAAGCCTGAATTATGAGTTTATATTGCAATTCTGGCTTTAATGCTCACAATTGTAAGTTTATATCATCCATTGTTGAGAAAGAAAGCCTGAATTATCAGTTCATATTGCAATTCTGGCTTTACTTCTCACAATTGTGAGTATATATCATCAATTTTTTGAGAAAGAAAGCCTGAATTATGAGTTTATATTGCAATTCTGGCTTTATTTCTCACAATTGTGAGCATGTATCATCAATTTTTTGAGAAAGAAAGCCTGAATTATGAGTTTATATTGCAATTCTGGCTTTAATGCTCACAATTGTAAGTTTATATCATCCATTTTTGAGAAAGAAAGTCTGAATTATGAGTTTATATTGCAATTCTGGCTTTATTTCTCACAATTGTGAGTATATATCATCCATTTCTGAGAAAGAAAGCCTGAATTGTGAGTTTATATTGCAATTCTGGCTTTAATGCTCACAATTGTAAGTTTATATCATCCATTTTTGAGAAAGAAAGCCTTAATTATGAGTTTATATTGCAATTCTGGCTTTATTTCTCACAATTGTGAGTTTAAGTTATCCATTTTTGAGAAAGAAAGCCTGAATTATGAGTTTATATTGCAATTCTGGCTTTATTTCTCACAATTGTGAGTTTAAGTTATCCATTTTTGAGAAAGAAAGCCTGAATTATGAGTTTATATTGCAATTCTGGCTTTATTTCTCACAATTGTGAGTATATATCATCAATTTTTTGAGAAAGAAAGCCTGAATTATGAGTTTATATTGCAATTCTGGCTTATAAACTCACAATTGTAAGTTTATTTCATCCATTTTTGAGAAAGTAAGCCTGAATTATGAGTTTATATTGCAATTCTGGCTTTAATGCTCACAATTGTAAGTTTATATCATCCATTTTTGAGAAAGAAAGTCTGAATTATGAGATTATATTGCAATTCTGGCTTTATTTCTCACAACTGTGAGAATATATCATCCATTTTTGAGAAAGAAAGCCTGAATTATGAGTTTATATTGCAATTCTGGCTTTATTTCTCACAATTGTGAGTTTATGTTATCCATTTTTGTGAAAGAAAGCCTGAATTATGAGTTTATATTGCAATTCTGGCTTAATTTCTCACAATTGTGAGTATATATCATCAATTTTTTGAGAAAGAAAGCCTGAATTATGAGTTTATATTGCAATTCAGGCTTTATTTCTCACAATTGTAAGTTTATATCATCCATTTTTGAGAAAGAAAGCCTGAATTATGAGTTTATATTGCAATTCTGGCTTTAATGCTCACAATTGTAAGTTTATATCATCCATTTTTGAGAGAGAAAGCCTCAATTATGAGTTTATATTGCAATTCTGGCTTTAATGCTCACAATTGTAAGTTTATATCATCCATTTTTGAGAAAGAAAGCCTCAATTATGAGTTTATATTGCAATTCTGGCTTTAATGCTCACAACTGGAAGTTTATATCATCCATTGTTGAGAAAGAAAGCCTGAATTATGAGTTTATATTGCAATTCTGGCTTTATTTCTCACAATTGTGAGTTTAAGTTATCCATTTTTGAGAAAGAAAGCCGGAAATATGGGTTTAAATTGCAATTCTGGCTTTATTGCTCACAATTGCGGGTTTATATCATCCATTCCTGAGAAAGAAAGCCTGAATTATGAGTTCATATTGCAATTCTGGCTTTATTTCTCACAATTGTGAGTTTATGTTATCCAATTTTGAGAAAGAAAGCCTAAATTATGAGTTTATATTGTAATTCTGGCTTTATTGCTCACAATTGCTAGGTTATATCATCCATTTCTGAGAAAGAAAGCCTGAATTATGAGTTTATATTGCAATTCTGGCTTTATTTCTCACAATTGTGAGTATATATCACCCATTTCTGAGAAAGAAAGCCTGAATTATGAGTTTATATTGCAATTCTGGCTTTATTTCTCACAATTGTGAGTATATATCATCCACTTCTGAGAAAGAAAGCCTGAATTATGAGTTTATTTTGCAATTCTGGCTTAATTTCTCACAATTGTGAGTATATATCACACATTTCTGAGAAAGAAAGCCTGAATTATGAGTTTATATTGCAATTCTGGCTTTAATGCTCACAATTGTAAGTTTATATCATCCATTGTTGAGAAAGAAAGCCTGAATTATCAGTTCATATTGCAATTCTGGCTTTACTTCTCACAATTGTGAGTATATATCATCAATTTTTTGAGAAAGAAAGCCTGAATTATGAGTTTATATTGCAATTCTGGCTTTATTTCTCACAATTGTGAGCATGTATCATCAATTTTTTGAGAAAGAAAGCCTGAATTATGAGTTTATATTGCAATTCTGGCTTTAATGCTCACAATTGTAAGTTTATATCATCCATTTTTGAGAAAGAAAGTCTGAATTATGAGTTTATATTGCAATTCTGGCTTTATTTCTCACAATTGTGAGTATATATCATCCATTTCTGAGAAAGAAAGCCTGAATTGTGAGTTTATATTGCAATTCTGGCTTTAATGCTCACAATTGTAAGTTTATATCATCCATTTTTGAGAAAGAAAGCCTTAATTATGAGTTTATATTGCAATTCTGGCTTTATTTCTCACAATTGTGAGTTTAAGTTATCCATTTTTGAGAAAGAAAGCCTGAATTATGAGTTTATATTGCAATTCTGGCTTTATTTCTCACAATTGTGAGTTTAAGATATCCATTTTTGAGAAAGAAAGCCTGAATTATGAGTTTATATTGCAATTCTGGCTTTATTTCTCACAATTGTGAGTATATATCATCAATTGTTTGAGAAAGAAAGCCTGAATTCTGAGTTTATATTGCAATTCTGGCTTATAAACTCACAATTGTAAGTTTATTTCATCCATTTTTGAGAAAGAAAGCCTGAATTATGAGTTTATATTGCAATTCAGGCTTTATTTCTCACAATTGTGAGTATATATCATCAATTTTTTGAGAAAGAAAGCCTGAATTATGAGTTTATATTGCAATTCTGGCTTATAAACTCACAATTGTAAGTTTATTTCATCCATTTTTGAGAAAGAAAGCCTGAATTATGAGTTTATATTGCAATTCTGGCTTTAATGCTCACAATTGTAAGTTTATATCATCCATTTTTGAGAAAGAAAGTCTGAATTATGAGATTATATTGCAATTCTGGCTTTATTTCTCACAACTGTGAGAATATATCATCCATTTTTGAGAAAGAAAGCCTGAATTATGAGTTTATATTGCAATTCTGGCTTTATTTCTCACAATTGTGAGTTTATGTTATCCATTTTTGTGAAAGAAAGCCTGAATTATGAGTTTATATTGCAATTCTGGCTTAATTTCTCACAATTGTGAGTATATATTATCAATTTTTTGAAAAAGAAAGCCTGAATTATTAGTTTATATTGCAATTCAGGCTTTATTTCTCACAATTGTAAGTTTATATCATCCATTTTTGAGAAAGAAAGCCTCAATTATGAGTTTATATTGCAATTCTGGCTTTAATGCTCACATCTGGAAGTTTATATCATCCATTGTTGAGAAAGAAAGCCTGAATTATCAGTTCATATTGCAATTCTGGCTTTATTTCTCACAACTGTGAGTATATATCATCCATTTCTGAGAAAGAAAGCCTGAATTATGAGTTTATATTGCAATTCTGGCTTTATTTCTCACAATTGTGAGTTTATATTATCCATTTTTGTCAAAGTAAGCCTAAATTATGAGTTTATATTGCAATTCTGGCTTTATTTCTCACAATTGTGAGTATATATCATCCATTTCTGAGAAAGAAAGCCTGAATTATGAGTTAATTTTGCAATTCTGGCTTTAATGCTCACAATTGTAAGTTTATATCATCCATTTTTGAGAAAGAAAGCCTCAATTATGAGTTTATATTGCAATTCTGGCTTTAATGCTCACAATTGTAAGTTTATATCATCCATTTTTGAGAAAGAAAGCCTCAATTATGAGTTTATATTGCAATTCTGGCTTTAATGCTCACAACTGGAAGTTTATATCATCCATTGTTGAGAAAGAAAGCCTGAATTATCAGTTCATATTGCAATTCTGGCTTTATTTCTCACAACTGTGAGTATATATCATCCATTTCTGAGAAAGAAAGCCTGAATTATGAGTTTATATTGCAATTCTGGCTTTATTTCTCACAATTGTGAGTTTATGTTATCCATTTTTGTCAAAGTAAGCCTAAATTATGAGTTTATATTGCAATTCTGGCTTTATTTCTCACAATTGTGAGTATATATCATCCATTTCTGAGAAAGAAAGCCTGAATTATGAGTTAATTTTGCAATTCTGGCTTTGTTTCTCACAATTGTGAGGATATATCATCCATTTTTGAGAAAGAAAGCCGGAAATATGGGTTTAAATTGCAATTCTGGCTTTATTGCTCACAATTGCGGGTTTATATCATCCATTCCTGAGAAAGAAAGCCTGAATTATGAGTTCATATTGCAATTCTGGCTTTATTTCTCACAATTGTGAGTATATATATGACCCATTTCTGAGAAAGAAAGCCTGAATTATAAAAATTATATTGCAATTCTGGCTTTATTTCTGACAATTGTGAGTATATATCATCCATTTCTGAGAAAGAAAGCCTGAATTATGAGTTTATATTGCAATTATGGCTTTATTTCTCACAATTGTGAGTTTATTGTAGTGAATTTTACAGGAGACTCATGTCATTTTAACTTGGCCCGCATAGGGACGCCAATTATGAAGTGAGTTCTGCTTTCGCCCACTAGAAAAGCGAAATAGTGTAGTGATGGGTACTCGCGTCACAGATGACGTAATGATTCTTGGATCACATGTCACTTAATGTGTGGTAATGAGTACATCACATAAGAAAGATTGGTGGGATATCTAGCTTGTAGAACCTCTCACTGTATTATCAACACAAGGAAGACACAAGTGTAATAAAATAAATTTATTAACAAATGATAGACAAGAGTAATCAACTATTAAATGAATACAATAAATGCAAAAGGAATAAAGTGCATAAGATGCATAAAATGTGATTCAGTTGGGTGTTACTATGTCATAGCTATGTTATCTTATGGAAAGATAAACTGTTGCTACTCTGAAACAAATAAGGTGAAGAACCTTATTTTGCATCAAACAAATAAATGAGCTATTATTTGTTATCAACTGCAATCAGCTATACAATATCTAATGTAAATTAGAAAAATCATATACTGATAGTACACAACAATGCCAAGGTCTCTGGAAGAGGATTGGAAGTGATATTTACGTTCTCTGTGGTTGATTGAGCAGTCCGGTAGCGGTGAATTCTTCCACTGGTTGTGCTGGGAGCAGTCAGTGGGAAAAGGATCAGGAATCCGTTTCAGGAATTCCACACTGTAGGATGCTGTTCTCCTGGAGCACCCAAAGGGTCCTAAGATCTGGAACACGCAGATGTGGCCCTGGTGTAGGTGCTGAAGGCCCTTAGCTTGGAACACGCAAGCAAAGGTACCTGAAGTGAAGGTTTGCTTGCTGGAGCTCAACCTTGTTGCAAATGTCTGTTGGTCTTCTGCCTCTCTCGGCTAGAGACTCAGAACTTGGTCAATCCGCTTTGTCTCTCTCGGATGGAGACTTAGGACGTGCTGCATCTGTGGTTGCCTCGCTGGACGAAGACTCTGAACGTCGAAAATATCTCTTTCTTCACAGACAGAACGTGGTCGTATCTGCTGCTGCCTCAAAGCTGGAGACTCGAAGCGTGGAGCGTCTGTTTCTGTCTCTCTGGACAGTAGGCTCAGAATGGTTGTGTCTGTTATTGTCTCACCCTTGCAGGTCAGACTCAGTACTGGTGTAACTGTTATGTCTTTCCCCGACGGGACTCAGACTCAGTACTTTTTTAGTGCTCTGTTAGTGTCTCACCCTGTTGGGCCTCAGACTCAGAACTTTGTTGCTCTGTTAGTGTCTCTTCCTTCACAGGCCGCAGACTCAGAACTTTGTTGCTCTGTTAGTGTCTCTTCCTTCACAGGCCGCAGACTCAGGACGAAGTTTGATCTGTTAACGTCTTACCCTGCCGGGCCTCAGACTCAGAACTTTGTGTAACTGTTATGTCTTTCCCCGACGGGACTCAGACTCAGTACAAGGAGTGTCTTTTGGAGAGGTACCTATTATAACTTTCCGATGAGGAGGAGATTGCAATTTGGTGCTTCTCCATTTCCATGCTGTGATTGGCTGGTTCCATCAGAGCGGGGGACATGGGGTAGCCCACCCTTCTTTCCTCTTGTGGAAGTCATTTGCATAGTCCAAACACAAAGTTAAAAAAGGTGTCAATAATGTTTTACTGGTGCATTTCTCATTTTCCAAAACACAATCAGAAAACATTTGGTCATGTAATGAACACATTAAGTCCAAACATGATGGGAAAAGATTGAACTGTCATGCATGCATTCATTTGTCCATTAACAGCTGAGTTTGTGTAAGATGTTGCACTACACATCGCTGTCAGTGAGAATACTTATTTCTCTGAATAAGTATAAGATGTGTGTGTTATGGTTCGCATCAGTTCAAGGTTTGAAAACATAGTTATGAATGGATTTGGATGGATCTTTGTGATCTCTCTTTGTTTCACCCACTGCGTGCTGCATCTGGAGATCCTAAGGAATTTTTATGACCGTCACAGGACCAAACCTTAGAAAACAGTCTCAAGGTGGGTGAAGGGTAGAAACTGCATCTTGACCAATAGGAAGTTCTGTCCTTCCAGGGGTTTTGTCCCAAAGGTCTCTTCTTGCCCTCTAAGAGGTGTCTGGCAGTTGTCCTGGCATCCTTATCTGATGGCGTTGGACAGTTTGCTTATGTTAGTCCACCAAGATCCAATCAAAATGTAGCAAACCTTTGTCCACTATTGTGGCCAGGGAGGGGCCCTCGCCATAAACTGGGCCCTGGAATGCGTGGTCCACTACATTATGTTATCCAATTTTGAGAAAGAAAGCCTAAATTATGAGTTTATATTGTAATTCTGGCTTTATTGCTCACAATTGCTAGGTTATATCATCCATTTCTGAGAAAGAAAGCCTGAATTATGAGTTTATATTGCAATTCTGGCTTTATTTCTCACAATTGTGAGTATATATCACCCATTTCTGAGAAAGAAAGCCTGAATTATGAGTTTATATTGCAATTCTGGCTTTATTTCTCACAATTGTGAGTATATATCATCCACTTCTGAGAAAGAAAGCCTGAATTATGAGTTTATTTTGCAATTCTGGCTTAATTTCTCACAATTGTGAGTATATATCACCCATTTCTGAGAAAGAAAGCCTGAATTATGAGTTTATATTGCAATTCTGGCTTTAATGCTCACAATTGTAAGTTTATATCATCCATTGTTGAGAAAGAAAGCCTGAATTATCAGTTCATATTGCAATTCTGGCTTTACTTCTCACAATTGTGAGTATATATCATCAATTTTTTGAGAAAGAAAGCCTGAATTATGAGTTTATATTGCAATTCTGGCTTTATTTCTCACAATTGTGAGCATGTATCATCAATTTTTTGAGAAAGAAAGCCTGAATTATGAGTTTATATTGCAATTCTGGCTTTAATGCTCACAATTGTAAGTTAATATCATCCATTTTTGAGAAAGAAAGTCTGAATTATGAGTTTATATTGCAATTCTGGCTTTATTTCTCACAATTGTGAGTATATATCATCCATTTCTGAGAAAGAAAGCCTGAATTGTGAGTTTATATTGCAATTCTGGCTTTAATGCTCACAATTGTAAGTTTATATCATCCATTTTTGAGAAAGAAAGCCTTAATTATGAGTTTATATTGCAATTCTGGCTTTATTTCTCACAATTGTGAGTTTAAGTTATCCATTTTTGAGAAAGAAAGCCTGAATTATGAGTTTATATTGCAATTCTGGCTTTATTTCTCACAATTGTGAGTTTAAGTTATCCATTTTTGAGAAAGAAAGCCTGAATTATGAGTTTATATTGCAATTCTGGCTTTATTTCTCACAATTGTGAGTATATATCATCAATTTTTTGAGAAAGAAAGCCTGAATTCTGAGTTTATATTGCAATTCTGGCTTATAAACTCACAATTGTAAGTTTATTTCATCCATTTTTGAGAAAGAAAGCCTGAATTATGAGTTTATATTGCAATTCAGGCTTTATTTCTCACAATTGTGAGTATATATCATCAATTTTTTGAGAAAGAAAGCCTGAATTATGAGTTTATATTGCAATTCTGGCTTATAAACTCACAATTGTAAGTTTATTTCATCCATTTTTGAGAAAGTAAGCCTGAATTATGAGTTTATATTGCAATTATGGCTTTAATGCTCACAATTGTAAGTTTATATCATCCATTTTTGAGAAAGAAAGTCTGAATTATGAGATTATATTGCAATTCTGGCTTTATTTCTCACAACTGTGAGAATATATCATCCATTTTTGAGAAAGAAAGCCTGAATTATGAGTTTATATTGCAATTCTGGCTTTATTTCTCACAATTGTGAGTTTATGTTATCCATTTTTGTGAAAGAAAGCCTGAATTATGAGTTTATATTGCAATTCTGGCTTAATTTCTCACAATTGTGAGTATATATCATCAATTTTTTGAGAAAGAAAGCCTGAATTATGAGTTTATATTGCAATTCAGGCTTTATTTCTCACAATTGTAAGTTTATATCATCCATTTTTGAGAAAGAAAGCCTGAATTATGAGTTAATTTTGCAATTCTGGCTTTAATGCTCACAATTGTAAGTTTATATCATCCATTTTTGAGAAAGAAAGCCTCAATTATGAGTTTATATTGCAATTCTGGCTTTAATGCTCACAATTGTAAGTTTATATCATCCATTTTTGAGAAAGAAAGCCTCAATTATGAGTTTATATTGCAATTCTGGCTTTAATGCTCACAACTGGAAGTTTATATCATCCATTGTTGAGAAAGAAAGCCTGAATTATCAGTTCATATTGCAATTCTGGCTTTATTTCTCACAACTGTGAGTATATATCATCCATTTCTGAGAAAGAAAGCCTGAATTATGAGTTTATATTGCAATTCTGGCTTTATTTCTCACAATTGTGAGTTTATGTTATCCATTTTTGTCAAAGTAAGCCTAAATTATGAGTTTATATTGCAATTCTGGCTTTATTTCTCACAATTGTGAGTATATATCATCCATTTCTGAGAAAGAAAGCCTGAATTATGAGTTAATTTTGCAATTCTGGCTTTGTTTCTCACAATTGTGAGGATATATAATCCATTTTTGAGAAAGAAAGCCGGAAATATGGGTTTAAATTGCAATTCTGGCTTTATTGCTCACAATTGCGGGTTTATATCATCCATTCCTGAGAAAGAAAGCCTGAATTATGAGTTCATATTGCAATTCTGGCTTTATTTCTCACAATTGTGAGTATATATATGACCCATTTCTGAGAAAGAAAGCCTGAATTATAAAAATTATATTGCAATTCTGGCTTTATTTCTGACAATTGTGAGTATATATCATCCATTTCTGAGAAAGAAAGCCTGAATTATGAGTTTATATTGCAATTATGGCTTTATTTCTCACAATTGTGAGTTTATGTTATCCAATTTTGAGAAAGAAAGCCTAAATTATGAGTTTATATTGTAATTCTGGCTTTATTGCTCACAATTGCTAGGTTATATCATCCATTTCTGAGAAAGAAAGCCTGAATTATGAGTTTATATTGCAATTCTGGCTTTATTTCTCACAATTGTGAGTATATATCACCCATTTCTGAGAAAGAAAGCCTGAATTATGAGTTTATATTGCAATTCTGGCTTTATTTCTCACAATTGTGAGTATATATCATCCACTTCTGAGAAAGAAAGCCTGAATTATGAGTTTATTTTGCAATTCTGGCTTAATTTCTCACAATTGTGAGTATATATCACCCATTTCTGAGAAAGAAAGCCTGAATTATGAGTTTATATTGCAATTCTGGCTTTAATGCTCACAATTGTAAGTTTATATCATCCATTGTTGAGAAAGAAAGCCTGAATTATCAGTTCATATTGCAATTCTGGCTTTACTTCTCACAATTGTGAGTATATATCATCAATTTTTTGAGAAAGAAAGCCTGAATTATGAGTTTATATTGCAATTCTGGCTTTATTTCTCACAATTGTGAGCATGTATCATCAATTTTTTGAGAAAGAAAGCCTGAATTATGAGTTTATATTGCAATTCTGGCTTTAATGCTCACAATTGTAAGTTAATATCATCCATTTTTGAGAAAGAAAGTCTGAATTATGAGTTTATATTGCAATTCTGGCTTTATTTCTCACAATTGTGAGTATATATCATCCATTTCTGAGAAAGAAAGCCTGAATTGTGAGTTTATATTGCAATTCTGGCTTTAATGCTCACAATTGTAAGTTTATATCATCCATTTTTGAGAAAGAAAGCCTTAATTATGAGTTTATATTGCAATTCTGGCTTTATTTCTCACAATTGTGAGTTTAAGTTATCCATTTTTGAGAAAGAAAGCCTGAATTATGAGTTTATATTGCAATTCTGGCTTTATTTCTCACAATTGTGAGTTTAAGTTATCCATTTTTGAGAAAGAAAGCCTGAATTATGAGTTTATATTGCAATTCTGGCTTTATTTCTCACAATTGTGAGTATATATCATCAATTTTTTGAGAAAGAAAGCCTGAATTCTGAGTTTATATTGCAATTCTGGCTTATAAACTCACAATTGTAAGTTTATTTCATCCATTTTTGAGAAAGAAAGCCTGAATTATGAGTTTATATTGCAATTCAGGCTTTATTTCTCACAATTGTGAGTATATATCATCGATTTTTTGAGAAAGAAAGCCTGAATTATGAGTTTATATTGCAATTCTGGCTTATAAACTCACAATTGTAAGTTTATTTCATCCATTTTTGAGAAAGTAAGCCTGAATTATGAGTTTATATTGCAATTCTGGCTTTAATGCTCACAATTGTAAGTTTATATCATCCATTTTTGAGAAAGAAAGTCTGAATTATGAGATTATATTGCAATTCTGGCTTTATTTCTCACAACTGTGAGAATATATCATCCATTTTTGAGAAAGAAAGCCTGAATTATGAGTTTATATTGCAATTCTGGCTTTATTTCTCACAATTGTGAGTTTATGTTATCCATTTTTGTGAAAGAAAGCCTGAATTATGAGTTTATATTGCAATTCTGGCTTAATTTCTCACAATTGTGAGTATATATCATCAATTTTTTGAGAAAGAAAGCCTGAATTATGAGTTTATATTGCAATTCAGGCTTTATTTCTCACAATTGTAAGTTTATATCATCCATTTTTGAGAAAGAAAGCCTGAATTATGAGTTTATATTGCAATTCTGGCTTTAATGCTCACAATTGTAAGTTTATATCATCCATTTTTGAGAGAGAAAGCCTCAATTATGAGTTTATATTGCAATTCTGGCTTTAATGCTCACAATTGTAAGTTTATATCATCCATTTTTGAGAAAGAAAGCCTCAATTATGAGTTTATATTGCAATTCTGGCTTTAATGCTCACAACTGGAAGTTTATATCATCCATTGTTGAGAAAGAAAGCCTGAATTATGAGTTTATATTGCAATTCTGGCTTTATTTCTCACAATTGTGAGTTTAAGTTATCCATTTTTGAGAAAGAAAGCCGGAAATATGGGTTTAAATTGCAATTCTGGCTTTATTGCTCACAATTGCGGGTTTATATCATCCATTCCTGAGAAAGAAAGCCTGAATTATGAGTTCATATTGCAATTCTGGCTTTATTTCTCACAATTGTGAGTATATATATGACCCATTTCTGAGAAAGAAAGCCTAAATTATAAAAATTATATTGCAATTCTGGCTTTATTTCTGACAATTGTGAGTATATATCATCCATTTCTGAGAAAGAAAGCCTGAATTATGAGTTTATATTGCAATTATGGCTTTATTTCTCACAATTGTGAGTTTATGTTATCCAATTTTGAGAAAGAAAGCCTAAATTATGAGTTTATATTGTAATTCTGGCTTTATTGCTCACAATTGCTAGGTTATATCATCCATTTCTGAGAAAGAAAGCCTGAATTATGAGTTTATATTGCAATTCTGGCTTTATTTCTCACAATTGTGAGTATATATCACCCATTTCTGAGAAAGAAAGCCTGAATTATGAGTTTATATTGCAATTCTGGCTTTATTTCTCACAATTGTGAGTATATATCATCCACTTCTGAGAAAGAAAGCCTGAATTATGAGTTTATTTTGCAATTCTGGCTTAATTTCTCACAATTGTGAGTATATATCACCCATTTCTGAGAAAGAAAGCCTGAATTATGAGTTTATATTGCAATTCTGGCTTTAATGCTCACAATTGTAAGTTTATATCATCCATTGTTGAGAAAGAAAGCCTGAATTATCAGTTCATATTGCAATTCTGGCTTTACTTCTCACAATTGTGAGTATATATCATCAATTTTTTGAGAAAGAAAGCCTGAATTATGAGTTTATATTGCAATTCTGGCTTATAAACTCACAATTGTAAGTTTATTTCATCCATTTTTGAGAAAGAAAGCCTGAATTATGAGTTTATATTGCAATTCTGGCTTTAATGCTCACAATTGTAAGTTTATATCATCCATTTTTGAGAAAGAAAGTCTGAATTATGAGTTTATATTGCAATTCTGGCTTTATTTCTCACAATTGTGAGTATATATCATCCATTTCTGAGAAAGAAAGCCTGAATTGTGAGTTTATATTGCAATTCTGGCTTTAATGCTCACAATTGTAAGTTTATATCATCCATTTTTGAGAAAGAAAGCCTGAATTATGAGTTTATATTGCAATTCTGGCTTTATTTCTCACAATTGTGAGTATATATCATCAATTTTTTGAGAAAGAAAGCCTGAATTCTGAGTTTATATTTCAATTCTGGCTTATAAACTCACAATTGTAAGTTTATTTCATCCATTTTTGAGAAAGAAAGCCTGAATTATGAGTTTATATTGCAATTCTGGCTTTAATGCTCACAACTGGAAGTTTATATCATCCATTTTTGAGAAAGAAAGCCTCAATTATGAGTTTATATTGCAATTCTGGCTTTAATGCTCACAACTGGAAGTTTATATCATCCATTGTTGAGAAAGAAAGCCTGAATTATCAGTTCATATTGCAATTCTGGCTTTATTTCTCACAACTGTGAGTATATCCATTTCTGAGAAAGAAAGCCTGAATTATGAGTTTATATTGCAATTCTGGCTTTATTTCTCACAATTGTGAGTTTATATTATCCATTTTTGTCAAAGTAAGCCTAAATTATGAGTTTATATTGCAATTCTGGCTTTATTTCTCACAATTGTGAGTATATATCATCCATTTCTGAGAAAGAAAGCCTGAATTATGAGTTAATTTTGCAATTCTGGCTTTAATGCTCACAATTGTAAGTTTATATCATCCATTTTTGAGAAAGAAAGCCTCAATTATGAGTTTATATTGCAATTCTGGCTTTAATGCTCACAATTGTAAGTTTATATCATCCATTTTTGAGAAAGAAAGCCTCAATTATGAGTTTATATTGCAATTCTGGCTTTAATGCTCACAACTGGAAGTTTATATCATCCATTGTTGAGAAAGAAAGCCTGAATTATCAGTTCATATTGCAATTCTGGCTTTATTTCTCACAACTGTGAGTATATATCATCCATTTCTGAGAAAGAAAGCCTGAATTATGAGTTTATATTGCAATTCTGGCTTTATTTCTCACAATTGTGAGTTTATGTTATCCATTTTTGTCAAAGTAAGCCTAAATTATGAGTTTATATTGCAATTCTGGCTTTATTTCTCACAATTGTGAGTATATATCATCCATTTCTGAGAAAGAAAGCCTGAATTATGAGTTAATTTTGCAATTCTGGCTTTGTTTCTCACAATTGTGAGGATATATCATCCATTTTTGAGAAAGAAAGCCGGAAATATGGGTTTAAATTGCAATTCTGGCTTTATTGCTCACAATTGCGGGTTTATATCATCCATTCCTGATAAAGAAAGCCTGAATTATGAGTTCATATTGCAATTCTGGCTTTATTTCTCACAATTGTGAGTATATATATGACCCATTTCTGAGAAAGAAAGCCTGAATTATAAAAATTATATTGCAATTCTGGCTTTATTTCTGACAATTGTGAGTATATATCATCCATTTCTGAGAAAGAAAGCCTGAATTATGAGTTTATATTGCAATTATGGCTTTATTTCTCACAATTGTGAGTTTATGTTATCCAATTTTGAGAAAGAAAGCCTAAATTATGAGTTTATATTGTAATTCTGGCTTTATTGCTCACAATTGCTAGGTTATATCATCCATTTCTGAGAAAGAAAGCCTGAATTATGAGTTTATATTGCAATTCTGGCTTTATTTCTCACAATTGTGAGTATATATCACCCATTTCTGAGAAAGAAAGCCTGAATTATGAGTTTATATTGCAATTCTGGCTTTATGTCTCACAATTGTGAGTATATATCATCCACTTCTGAGAAAGAAAGCCTGAATTATGAGTTTATTTTGCAATTCTGGCTTAATTTCTCACAATTGTGAGTATATATCACCCATTTCTGAGAAAGAAAGCCTGAATTATGAGTTTATATTGCAATTCTGGCTTTAATGCTCACAATTGTAAGTTTATATCATCCATTGTTGAGAAAGAAAGCCTGAATTATCAGTTCATATTGCAATTCTGGCTTTACTTCTCACAATTGTGAGTATATATCATCAATTTTCTGAGAAGGAAAGCCTGAATTATGAGTTTATATTGCAATTCTGGCTTTAATGCTCACAATTGTAAGTTTATATCATCCATTGTTGAGAAAGAAAGCCTGAATTATCAGTTCATATTGCAATTCTGGCTTTACTTCTCACAATTGTGAGTATATATCATCAATTTTTTGAGAAAGAAAGCCTGAATTATGAGTTTATATTGCAATTCTGGCTTTAATGCTCACAATTGTAAGTTTATATCATCCATTTTTGAGAAAGAAAGTCTGAATTATGAGTTTATAATGCAATTCTGGCTTTATTTCTCACAATTGTGAGTATATATCATCCATTTCTGAGAAAGAAAGCCTGAATTGTGAGTTTATATTGCAATTCTGGCTTTAATGCTCACAATTGTAAGTTTATATCATCCATTTTTGAGAAAGAAAGCCTTAATTATGAGTTTATATTGCAATTCTGGCTTTATTTCTCACAATTGTGAGTTTAAGTTATCCATTTTTGAGAAAGAAAGCCTGAATTATGAGTTTATATTGCAATTCTGGCTTTAATGCTCACAATTGTAAGTTTATATCATCCATTTTTGAGAAAGAAAGCCTTAATTATGAGTTTATATTGAAATTCTGGCTTTAATGCTCACATTTGTATGTTTATATAATTCTTTTTTGAGAAAGAAAGCCTGAAATATGAGTTTAAATTGCAATTCTGGCTTTATTGCTCACAATTGTGGGTTTATATCATCCATTTCTGAGAAAGAAAGCCTGAATTATGAGTTTATATTGCAATTCTGGCTTAATTTCTCACAATTGTGAGTATATATCACCCATTTTTGAGAAAGAAAGCCTCAATTATGAGTTTATATTGCAATTCTGGCTTTAATGCTCACAATTGTAAGTTTATATCATCCATTTTTGAGAAAGAAAGCCTCAATTATGAGTTTATATTGCAATTCTGGCTTTAATGCTCACAACTGGAAGTTTATATCATCCATTGTTGAGAAAGAAAGCCTGAATTATCAGTTCATATTGCAATTCTGGCTTTATTTCTCACAACTGTGAGTATATATCATCCATTTCTGAGAAAGAAAGCCTGAATTATGAGTTTATATTGCAATTCTGGCTTTATTTCTCACAATTGTGAGTTTATGTTATCCATTTTTGTCAAAGTAAGCCTAAATTATGAGTTTATATTGCAATTCTGGCTTTATTTCTCACAATTGTGAGTATATATCATCCATTTCTGAGAAAGAAAGCCTGAATTATGAGTTTGTAACGATCAGCCTTATCGGTAGATGTTACCTAGATTTAAAAGGGGTCAGATTATGCTGTGTGAGATAAAATAAGTGTTTTAAAAAGATGAGAAAACGACAAAAAGTAAAGTGAATAAATAAGTGTATTTCCAATTTCACAAGGAACTAAAACACAATAAAACCAGAATAACTTAGGCTGTTAAAAGCAGATTGTCCATTTAAATCATACCCTAAAACAGTCCTTAAGAATCCTAGTAGGTTGCAGTTCCAAGTTAAAAGTGTCCACCGGTGTATATACAGTCCAAGTAAGTGTAATCCAATGAAAGTGATGTTGGAATGGAAAGTCCTTGCAGAAACTCCTCAATCCAGTGTTTGGTCAATGCCCCTGATTGTTTGACATGCTGCTTCCTTTATACTGTTTAGTTCCTGATTCCTGTCATGTGACTGATCACATGACAAGCAGACCCAGAATCACTTAAAGACATACACACATTAAAATGGTTAAGAGGAATAAAATGGCTAAGACAACCTGAAAACCTATTAAAACTCAAATATACATAAAATCATAATATATCGAGCAGGTTAAAACATGTGTCCTGTGTGACAGTGTCACATAGTCCCCCCCCCCCTTAGCCCACGGCTCCCGGGGAAGAGGCTAGTCCCATATAGGTACTGTCAGCCATTGTCCATGTAGTGGGTATCCTCTAAAATGTGTGGCTTAAAATGTCTTTGTAAAAAGTTGGATAAAACTAGGCCCTCCCACACAGGCACTAGTCTGCCGGAGGAATCTAAGCAAACACTAGAGAGAGGTGGAATCTGATACCAGCCTGGGCGTCCTAGGGTAGGTGGCGCCGCTCCTCCCAGGATACTGTTGCACCCAGCCACGCTGGTCCGCCAGCCCCCCTGGCGTTTCCTCCTGTCCGGCTTGTGGGTCCCTTTAACGGATGATGATGGTGCTGATGAACGGGGTTGAGGTGGATGAGGTGGGTTCTTGGCAGGGTTGATGATGGCACAGACCTTGGTCTCCACCCCACACGACCTGCAGCTCTCGATGAACGTCCAGACGTCGCTGCGGACCGAAGGCCACCAGGCAACTCCCAGGATCAGCAGAAAGGTCTTTAGACGTCCATGGTGTTTCTCTGCTGTCCTCTGGTGAAAGTGCTGTACCGTTGGCTGGACCAGGGCCTGGGGGATGACTAGCTGAATCTTGTAGATGCCGTCCCCCTTCTGGATCCGCCGATACAGCAAGCCCTGGTGGTCGAGAACTTCAATCCCGTTGGTCGGTGGAGTGGATGGAGAGATGGAAAGTCCCTGGAGAGTGTCGTCATCACCCTGCGTGCTGCTGAGTTGCTCTCTGGAGAAGGGGAGGATGGAGAAGATGGTGTCGAAGTCTGGCCCGGTTGGAGTGGTGGCGCTGGACTCTCCATCAGTGGCTCTGTTGATGGTCTTTGAAGTAGCTGAGGTGCTGGGATGGTTAGCCGGAGGAAAGCCAGGGGTTGACGTGGGAGGCACTGGGCTGGTCGTTGCAGTAGGAGGAGAGATGGCGGCTTCTGGACCCTTTTGCTGTTCCAGTTGTTTCGCCCATTTCTTGTCTCTCCTCTTAAAACAATCGAAGACCTCTCTCTCTAGTGTCGCCACGGCATCCTTAATAGATTCCTCCATTTTGGCAAACTTAAAATCCACAGAGTCTCTAAAACACACTTCACGGTTAATATTACTTTCAACAGAGTCTTTAAAATCCTTCTCCAATTTTAAAACAATGTTTTTAAGAGCAACCACCTCAGCGCGAAGCTGTACACACTCACAGTGATGTAAAATCCGTTCATCATTAAAAACAGCAGATGTATTAAAAGAAGCAGCATTAATGTGGTTTGTCGTCATCTTAAAACACTCTTCTCAACACAGCTTTTAAAATCTTTTAACGTTCCCCGTACGGGCCACCATATGTAACGATCAGCCTTATCGGTAGATGTTACCTAGATTTAAAAGGGGTCAGATTATGCTGTGTGAGATAAAATAAGTGTTTTAAAAAGATGAGAAAACGACAAAAAGTAAAGTGAATAAATAAGTGTATTTCCAATTTCACAAGGAACTAAAACAACACAATAAAACCAGAATAACTTAGGCTGTTAAAAGCAGATTGTCCATTTAAATCATACCCTAAAACAGTCCTTAAGAATCCTAGTAGGTTGCAGTTCCAAGTTAAAAGTGTCCACCGGTGTATATACAGTCCAAGTAAGTGTAATCCAATGAAAGTGATGTTGGAATGGAAAGTCCTTGCAGAAACTCCTCAATCCAGTGTTTGGTCAATGCCCCTGATTGTTTGACATGCTGCTTCCTTTATACTGTTTAGTTCCTGATTCCTGTCATGTGACTGATCACATGACAAGCAGACCCAGAATCACTTAAAGACATACACACATTAAAATGGTTAAGAGGAATAAAATGGCTAAGACAACATGAAAACCTATTAAAACTCAAATATACATAAAATCATAATATATCGAGCAGGTTAAAACATGTGTCCTGTGTGACAGTGTCACAAGTTAATTTTGCAATTCTGGCTTTGTTTCTCAAAATTGTGAGAATATATCATCCATTTTTGAGAAAGAAAGCCGGAAATATGGGTTTAAATTGCAATTCTGGCTTTGTTTCTCACAATTGTGAGAATATATCATCCATTTTTGAGAAAGAAAGCCGGAAATGTGGGTTTAAATTGCAATTCTGGCTTTATTGCTCACAATTGCGGGTTTATATCATCAATTCCTGAGAAAGAAAGCCTGAATTATGAGTTCATATTGCAATTCTGGCTTTATTTCTCACAATTGTGAGTATATATATGACCCATTTCTGAGAAAGAAAGCCTGAATTATAAAAATTATATTGCAATTCTGGCTTTATTTCTGACAATTGTGAGTATATATCATCCATTTCTGAGAAAGAAAGCCTGAATTATGAGCTTATATTGCAATTATGGCTTTATTTCTCACAATTGTGAGTTTATGTTATCCAATTTTGAGAAAGAAAGCCTAAATTATGAGTTGATATTGTAATTCTGGCTTTATTGCTCACAATTGCTAGGTTATATCATCCATTTCTGAGAAAGAAAGCCTGAATTATGAGTTTATATTGCAATTCTGGCTTTATTTCTCACAATTGTGAGTATATATCACCCATTTCTGAGAAAGAAAGCCTGAATTATGAGTTTATATTGCAATTCTGGCTTTCTTTCTCACAATTGTGAGTATATATCATCCACTTCTGAGAAAGAAAGCCTGAATTATGAGTTTATTTTGCAATTCTGGCTTAATTTCTCACAATTGTGAGTATATATCACCCATTTCTGAGAAAGAAAGCCTGAATTATGAGTTTATATTGCAATTCTGGCTTTAATGCTCACAATTGTAAGTTTATATCATCCATTGTTGAGAAAGAAAGAATGAATTATCAGTTCATATTGCAATTCTGGCTTTACTTCTCACAATTGTGAGTATATATCATCAATTTTTTGAGAAAGAAAGCCTGAATTATGAGTTTATATTGCAATTCAGGCTTTATTTCTCACAATTGTAAGTTTATTTCATCCATTTTTGAGAAAGAAAGCCTGAATTATGAGTTTATATTGCAATTCTGGCTTTATTTCTCACAATTGTGAGCATGTATCATCAATTTTTTGAGAAAGAAAGCCTGAATTCTGAGTTTATATTGCAATTCTGGCTTATAAACTCACAATTGTAAGTTTATTTCATCCATTTTTGAGAAAGAAAGCCTGAATTATGAGTTTATATTGCAATTCTGGCTTTAATGCTCACAATTGTAAGTTTATATCATCCATTTTTGAGAAAGAAAGTCTGAATTATGAGTTTATATTGCAATTCTGGCTTTATTTCTCACAATTGTGAGTATATATCATCCATTTCTGAGAAAGAAAGCCTGAATTGTGAGTTTATATTGCAATTCTGGCTTTATTTCTCACAATTGTGAGTATATATCATAAATTTTTTGAGAAAGAAAGCCTGACTTATGAGTTTATATTGCAATTCTGGCTTTATTTCTCACAATTGTGAGTATATATCATCAATTTTTTGAGAAAGAAAGCCTGAATTATGAGTTTATATTGCAATTCTGGCTTTATTTCTCACAATTGTGAGTATATATCATAAATTTTTTGAGAAAGAAAGCCTGAATTATGAGTTTATATTGCAATTCTGGCTTTATTTCTCACAATTGTGAGTATATATCATCAATTTTTTGAGAAAGAAAGCCTGAATTATGAGTTTATATTGCAATTCTGGCTTTATTTCTCACAGTTGTGAGGATATATCATAAATTTTTTGAGAAAGAAAGCCTGACTTATGAGTTTATATTGCAATTCTGGCTTTATTTCTCACAATTGTGAGTATATATCATCAATTTTTTGAGAAAAAAAAGCCTGAATTATGAGTTTATATTGCAATTCTGGCTTATAAACTCACAATTGTAAGTTTATTTCATCCATTTTTGAGAAAGAAAGCCTGAATTATCAGTTCATATTGCAATTCTGGCTTTAATGCTCACAATTGTAAGTTTATATCATCCATTTTTGAGAAAGAAAGTCTTAATTATGAGATTATATTGCAATTCTGGCTTTATTTCTCACAACTGTGAGAATATATCATCCATTTTTGAGAAAGAAAGCCTGAATTATGAGTTTTTATTGCAATTCTGGCTTTAATGCTCACAATTGTAAGTTTATATCATCCATTTTTGAGAAAGAAAGCCTGAATTATGAGTTTATATTGCAATTCTGGCTTTATTTCTCACAATTGTGAGTTTATGTTATCCATTTTTGTGAAAGAAAGCCTGAATTATGAGTTTATATTGCAATTCTGGCTTAATTTCTCACAATTGTGAGTATATATCATCAATTTTTTGAGAAAGAAAGCCTGAATTATGAGTTTATATTGCAATTCAGGCTTTATTTCTCACAATTGTAAGTTTATATCATCCATTTTTGAGAAAGAAAGCCTGAATTATGAGTTTATATTGCAATTCTGGCTTTATTTCTCACAATTGTGAGCATGTATCATCAATTTTTTGAGAAAGAAAGCCTGAATTATGAGTTTATATTGCAATTCTGGCTTATAAACTCACAATTGTAAGTTTATTTCATCCATTTTTGAGAAAGAAAGCCTGAATTATGAGTTTATATTGCAATTCTGGCTTTAATGCTCACAATTGTAAGTTTATATCATCCATTTTTGAGAAAGAAAGTCTGAATTATGAGTTTATATTGCAATTCTGGCTTTATTTCTCACAATTGTGAGTATATATCATCCATTTCTGAGAAAGAAAGCCTGAATTGTGAGTTTATATTGCAATTCTGGCTTTAATGCTCACAATTGTAAGTTTATATCATCCATTTTTGAGAAAGAAAGCCTTAATTATGAGTTTATATTGCAATTCTGGCTTTATTTCTCACAATTGTGAGTTTAAGTTATCCATTTTTGAGAAAGAAAGCCTGAATTATGAGTTTATATTGCAATTCTGGCTTTATTTCTCACAATTGTGAGTTTAAGTTATCCATTTTTGAGAAAGAAAGCCTGAATTATGAGTTTATATTGCAATTCTGGCTTTATTTCTCACAATTGTGAGTATATATCATCAATTTTTTGAGAAAGAAAGCCTGAATTCTGAGTTTATATTGCAATTCTGGCTTATAAACTCACAATTGTAAGTTTATTTCATCCATTTTTGAGAAAGAAAGCCTGAATTATGAGTTTATATTGCAATTCAGGCTTTATTTCTCACAATTGTGAGTTTATGTTATCCATTTTTGAGAAAGAAAGTCTGAATTATAAGTTTATATTGCAATTCTGGCTTTATTTCTCACAATTGTGAGTATATATCATCAATTTTTTGAGAAAGAAAGCCTGAATTATGAGTTTATATTGCAATTCTGGCTTATAAACTCACAATTGTAAGTTTATTTCATCCATTTTTGAGAAAGAAAGCCTGAATTATGAGTTTATATTGCAATTCTGGCTTTAATGCTCACAATTGTAAGTTTATATCATCCATTTTTGAGAAAGAAAGTCTTAATTATGAGATTATATTGCAATTCTGGCTTTATTTCTCACAACTGTGAGAATATATCATCCATTTTTGAGAAAGAAAGACTGAATTATGAGTTTATATTGCAATTCTGGCTTATAAACTCACAATTGTAAGTTTATTTCATCCATTTTTGAGAAAGAAAGCCTGAATTATGAGTTTATATTGCAATTCTGGCTTTAATGCTCACAATTGTAAGTTTATATCATCCATTTTTGAGAAAGAAAGTCTGAATTATGAGTTTATATTGCAATTCTGGCTTTATTTCTCACAATTGTGAGTATATATCATCCATTTCTGAGAAAGAAAGCCTGAATTGTGAGTTTATATTGCAATTCTGGCTTTAATGCTCACAATTGTAAGTTTATATCATCCATTTTTGAGAAAGAAAGATTTAATTATGAGTTTATATTGCAATTCTGGCTTTATTTCTCACAATTGTGAGTTTAAGTTATCCATTTTTGAGAAAGAAAGCCTGAATGATGAGTTTATATTGCAATTCTGGCTTTATTTCTCACAATTGTGAGTTTAAGTTATCCATTTTTGAGAAAGAAAGCCTGAATTATGAGTTTATATTGAAATTCTGGCTTTATTTCTCACAATTGTGAGTATATATCATCAATTTTTTGAGAAAGAAAGCCTGAATTCTGAGTTTATATTTCAATTCTGGCTTATAAACTCACAATTGTAAGTTTATTTCATCCATTTTTGAGAAAGAAAGCCTGAATTATGAGTTTATATTGCAATTCTGGCTTTAATGCTCACAACTGGAAGTTTATATCATCCATTTTTGAGAAAGAAAGCCTCAATTATGAGTTTATATTGCAATTCTGGCTTTAATGCTCACAACTGGAAGTTTATATCATCCATTGTTGAGAAAGAAAGCCTGAATTATCAGTTCATATTGCAATTCTGGCTTTATTTCTCACAACTGTGAGTATATATCATCCATTTCTGAGAAAGAAAGCCTGAATTATGAGTTTATATTGCAATTCTGGCTTTATTTCTCACAATTGTGAGTTTAAGTTATCCATTTTTGAGAAAGAAAGCCTGAATTATGAGTTTATATTGCAATTCTGGCTTTATTTCTCACAATTGTGAGTATATATCATCAATTTTTTGAGAAAGAAAGCCTGAATTCTGAGTTTATATTGCAATTCTGGCTTATAAACTCACAATTGTAAGTTTATTTCATCCATTTTTGAGAAAGAAAGCCTGAATTATGAGTTTATATTGCAATTCAGGCTTTATTTCTCACAATTGTGAGTTTATGTTATCCATTTTTGAGAAAGAAAGTCTGAATTATGAGTTTATATTGCAATTCTGGCTTTATTTCTCACAATTGTGAGTATATATCATCAATTTTTTGAGAAAGAAAGCCTGAATTCTGAGTTAATTTTGCAATTCTGGCTTTAATGCTCACAATTGTAAGTTTATATCATCCATTTTTGAGAAAGAAAGCCTCAATTATGAGTTTATATTGCAAGTCTGGCTTTAATGCTCACAATTGTGAGTATATATAATCATTTTTTTGAGAAAGAAAGCCTGAATTATGAGTTTATATTGCAATTCAGGCTTTATTTCTCACAATTGTAAGTTTATATCATCCATTTTTGAGAAAGAAAGCCTGAATTATGAGTTTATATTGCAATTCTGGCTTTATTTCTCACAATTGTGAGCATGTATCATCAATTTTTTTGAGAAAGAAAGCCTGAATTATGAGTTTATATTGCAATTCTGGCTTATAAACTCACAATTGTAAGTTTATTTCATCCATTTTTGAGAAAGAAAGCCTGAATTATGAGTTTATATTGCAATTCTGGCTTTAATGCTCACAATTGTAAGTTTATATCATCCATTTTTGAGAAAGAAAGTCTGAATTATGAGTTTATATTGCAATTCTGGCTTTATTTCTCACAATTGTGAGTATATATCATCCATTTCTGAGAAAGAAAGCCTGAATTGTGAGTTTATATTGCAATTCTGGCTTTAATGCTCACAATTGTAAGTTTATATCATCCATTTTTGAGAAAGAAAGCCTTAATTATGAGTTTATATTGCAATTCTGGCTTTATTTCTCACAATTGTGAGTTTAAGTTATCCATTTTTGAGAAAGAAAGCCTGAATGATGAGTTTATATTGCAATTCTGGCTTTATTTCTCACAATTGTGAGTTTAAGTTATCCATTTTTGAGAAAGAAAGCCTGAATTCTGAGTTTATATTTCAATTCTGGCTTATAAACTCACAATTGTAAGTTTATTTCATCCATTTTTGAGAAAGAAAGCCTGAATTATGAGTTTATATTGCAATTCTGGCTTTAATGCTCACAACTGGAAGTTTATATCATCCATTTTTGAGAAAGAAAGCCTCAATTATGAGTTTATATTGCAATTCTGGCTTTAATGCTCACAACTGGAAGTTTATATCATCCATTGTTGAGAAAGAAAGCCTGAATTATGAGTTTATATTGCAATTCTGGCTTTATTTCTCACAATTGTGAGTTTAAGTTATCCATTTTGAGAAAGAAAGCCTGAATTATGAGTTTATATTGCAATTCTGGCTTTATTTCTCACAATTGTGAGTATATATCATCAATTTTTTGAGAAAGAAAGCCTGAATTCTGAGTTTATATTGCAATTCTGGCTTATAAACTCACAATTGTAAGTTTATTTCATCCATTTTTGAGAAAGAAAGCCTGAATTATGAGTTTATATTGCAATTCAGGCTTTATTTCTCACAATTGTGAGTTTATGTTATCCATTTTTGAGAAAGAAAGTCTGAATTATGAGTTTATATTGCAATTCTGGCTTTATTTCTCACAATTGTGAGTATATATCATCAATTTTTTGAGAAAGAAAGCCTGAATTCTGAGTTAATTTTGCAATTCTGGCTTTAATGCTCACAATTGTAAGTTTATTTCATCCATTTTTGAGAAAGAAAGCCTGAATTATGAGTTTATATTGCAATTCTGGCTTTAATGCTCACAACTGGAAGTTTATATCATCCATTTTTGAGAAAGAAAGCCTCAATTATGAGTTTATATTGCAATTCTGGCTTTAATGCTCACAACTGGAAGTTTATATCATCCATTGTTGAGAAAGAAAGCCTGAATTATCAGTTCATATTGCAATTCTGGCTTTATTTCTCACAACTGTGAGTATATATCATCCATTTCTGAGAAAGAAAGCCTGAATTATGAGTTTATATTGCAATTCTGGCTTTATTTCTCACAATTGTGAGTTTAAGTTATCCATTTTTGAGAAAGAAAGCCTGAATTATGAGTTTATATTGCAATTCTGGCTTTATTTCTCACAATTGTGAGTATATATCATCAATTTTTTGAGAAAGAAAGCCTGAATTATGAGTTTATATTGCAATTCTGGCTTTATTTCTCACAGTTGTGAGGATATATCATAAATTTTTTGAGAAAGAAAGCCTGACTTATGAGTTTATATTGCAATTCTGGCTTTATTTCTCACAATTGTGAGTATATATCATCAATTTTTTGAGAAAAAAAAGCCTGAATTATGAGTTTATATTGCAATTCTGGCTTATAAACTCACAATTGTAAGTTTATTTCATCCATTTTTGAGAAAGAAAGCCTGAATTATCAGTTCATATTGCAATTCTGGCTTTAATGCTCACAATTGTAAGTTTATATCATCCATTTTTGAGAAAGAAAGTCTTAATTATGAGATTATATTGCAATTCTGGCTTTATTTCTCACAACTGTGAGAATATATCATCCATTTTTGAGAAAGAAAGCCTGAATTATGAGTTTTTATTGCAATTCTGGCTTTAATGCTCACAATTGTAAGTTTATATCATCCATTTTTGAGAAAGAAAGCCTGAATTATGAGTTAATATTGCAATTCTGGCTTTATTTCTCACAATTGTGAGTTTATGTTATCCATTTTTGTGAAAGAAAGCCTGAATTATGAGTTTATATTGCAATTCTGGCTTAATTTCTCACAATTGTGAGTATATATCATCAATTTTTTGAGAAAGAAAGCCTGAATTATGAGTTTATATTGCAATTCAGGCTTTATTTCTCACAATTGTAAGTTTATATCATCCATTTTTGAGAAAGAAAGCCTGAATTATGAGTTTATATTGCAATTCTGGCTTTATTTCTCACAATTGTGAGCATGTATCATCAATTTTTTGAGAAAGAAAGCCTGAATTATGAGTTTATATTGCAATTCTGGCTTATAAACTCAAAATTGTAAGTTTATTTCATCCATTTTTGAGAAAGAAAGTCTGAATTATGAGTTTATATTGCAATTCTGGCTTTATTTCTCACAATTGTGAGTATATATCATCCATTTCTGAGAAAGAAAGCCTGAATTGTGAGTTTATATTGCAATTCTGGCTTTAATGCTCACAATTGTAAGTTTATATCATCCATTTTTGAGAAAGAAAGCCTTAATTATGAGTTTATATTGCAATTCTGGCTTTATTTCTCACAATTGTGAGTTTAAGTTATCCATTTTTGAGAAAGAAAGCCTGAATTATGAGTTTATATTGCAATTCTGGCTTTATTTCTCACAATTGTGAGTTTAAGTTATCCATTTTTGAGAAAGAAAGCCTGAATTATGAGTTTATATTGCAATTTTGGCTTTATTTCTCTCAATTGTGAGTATATATCATCAATTTTTTGAGAAAGAAAGCCTGAATTCTGAGTTTATATTGCAATTCTGGCTTATAAACTCACAATTGTAAGTTTATTTCATCCATTTTTGAGAAAGAAAGCCTGAATTATGAGTTTATATTGCAATTCAGGCTTTATTTCTCACAATTGTGAGTTTATGTTATCCATTTTTGAGAAAGAAAGTCTGAATTATAAGTTTATATTGCAATTCTGGCTTTATTTCTCACAATTGTGAGTATATATCATCAATTTTTTGAGAAAGAAAGCCTGAATTATGAGTTTATATTGCAATTCTGGCTTATAAACTCACAATTGTAAGTTTATTTCATCCATTTTTGAGAAAGAAAGCCTGAATTATGAGTTTATATTGCAATTCTGGCTTTAATGCTCACAATTGTAAGTTTATATCATCCATTTTTGAGAAAGAATTCTTAATTATGAGATTATATTGCAATTCTGGCTTTATTTCTCACAACTGTGAGAATATATCATCCATTTTTGAGAAAGAAAGCCTGAATTATGAGTTTATATTGCAATTCTGGCTTTATTTCTCACAATTGTGAGTTTATGTTATCCATTTTTGTGAAAGAAAGCCTGAATTATGAGTTTATATTGCAATTCTGGCTTAATTTCTCACAATTGTGAGTATATATCATCAATTTTTTGAGAAAGAAAGCCTGAATTATGAGTTTATATTGCAATTCAGGCTTTATTTCTCACAATTGTAAGTTTATATCATCCATTTTTGAGAAAGAAAGCCTGAATTATGAGTTTATATTGCAATTCTGGCTTTATTTCTCACAATTGTGAGCATGTATCATCAATTTTTTTGAGAAAGAAAGCCTGAATTATAAGTTTATATTGCAATTCTGGCTTATAAACTCACAATTGTAAGTTTATTTCATCCATTTTTGAGAAAGAAAGCCTGAATTATGAGTTTATATTGCAATTCTGGCTTTAATGCTCACAATTGTAAGTTTATATCATCCATTTTTGAGAAAGAAAGTCTGAATTATGAGTTTATATTGCAATTCTGGCTTTATTTCTCACAATTGTGAGTATATATCATCCATTTCTGAGAAAGAAAGCCTGAATTGTGAGTTTATATTGCAATTCTGGCTTTAATGCTCACAATTGTAAGTTTATATCATCAATTTTTGAGAAAGAAAGCCTTAATTATGAGTTTATATTGCAATTCTGGCTTTATTTCTCACAATTGTGAGTTTAAGTTATCCATTTTTGAGAAAGAAAGCCTGAATGATGAGTTTATATTGCAATTCTGGCTTTATTTCTCACAATTGTGAGTTTAAGTTATCCATTTTTGAGAAAGAAAGCCTGAATTATGAGTTTATATTGCAATTCTGGCTTTATTTCTCACAATTGTGAGTATATATCATCAATTTTTTGAGAAAGAAAGCCTGAATTCTGAGTTTATATTTCAATTCTGGCTTATAAACTCACAATTGTAAGTTTATTTCATCCATTTTTGAGAAAGAAAGCCTGAATTATGAGTTTATATTGCAATTCTGGCTTTAATGCTCACAACTGGAAGTTCATATCATCCATTTTTGAGAAAGAAAGCCTCAATTATGAGTTTATATTGCAATTCTGGCTTTATTTCTCACAACTGTGAGTATATATCATCCATTTCTGAGAAAGAAAGCCTGAATTATGAGTTTATATTGCAATTCTGGCTTTATTTCTCACAATTGTGAGTTTAAGTTATCCATTTTTGAGAAAGAAAGCCTGAATTATGAGTTTATATTGCAATTCTGGCTTTATTTCTCACAATTGTGAGTATATATCATCAATTTTTTGAGAAAGAAAGCCTGAATTCTGAGTTTATATTGCAATTCTGGCTTATAAACTCACAATTGTAAGTTTATTTCATCCATTTTTGAGAAAGAAAGCCTGAATTATGAGTTTATATTGCAATTCAGGCTTTATTTCTCACAATTGTGAGTTTATGTTATCCATTTTTGAGAAAGAAAGTCTGAATTATGAGTTTATATTGCAATTCTGGCTTTATTTCTCACAATTGTGAGTATATATCATCAATTTTTTGAGAAAGAAAGCCTGAATTCTGAGTTAATTTTGCAATTCTGGCTTTAATGCTCACAATTGTAAGTTTATATCATCCATTTTTGAGAAAGAAAGCCTCAATTATGAGTTTATATTGCAATTCTGGCTTTAATGCTCACAATTGTGAGTATATATCATCAATTTTTTGAGAAAGAAAGCCTGAATTATGAGTTTATATTGCAATTCAGGCTTTATTTCTCACAATTGTAAGTTTATATCATCCATTTTTGAGAAAGAAAGCCTGAATTATGAGTTTATATTGCAATTCTGGCTTTATTTCTCACAATTGTGAGCATGTATCATCAATTTTTTTGAGAAAGAAAGCCTGAATTATGAGTTTATATTGCAATTCTGGCTTATAAACTCACAATTGTAAGTTTATTTCATCCATTTTTGAGAAAGAAAGCCTGAATTATGAGTTTATATTGCAATTCAGGCTTTATTTCTCACAATTGTGAGTTTATGTTATCCATTTTTGAGAAAGAAAGTCTGAATTATGAGTTTATATTGCAATTCTGGCTTTATTTCTCACAATTGTGAGTATATATCATCAATTTTTTGAGAAAGAAAGCCTGAATTCTGAGTTAATTTTGCAATTCTGGCTTTAATGCTCACAATTGTAAGTTTATATCATCCATTTTTGAGAAAGAAAGCCTCAATTATGAGTTTATATTGCAATTCTGGCTTTAATGCTCACAATTGTGAGTATATATCATCAATTTTTTGAGAAAGAAAGCCTGAATTATGAGTTTATATTGCAATTCAGGCTTTATTTCTCACAATTGTAAGTTTATATCATCCATTTTTGAGAAAGAAAGCCTGAATTATGAGTTTATATTGCAATTCTGGCTTTATTTCTCACAATTGTGAGCATGTATCATCAATTTTTTTGAGAAAGAAAGCCTGAATTATGAGTTTATATTGCAATTCTGGCTTATAAACTCACAATTGTAAGTTTATTTCATCCATTTTTGAGAAAGAAAGCCTGAATTATGAGTTTATATTGCAATTCTGGCTTTAATGCTCACAATTGTAAGTTTATATCATCCATTTTTGAGAAGGAAAGTCTGAATTATGAGTTTATATTGCAATTCTGGCTTTATTTCTCACAATTGTGAGTATATATCATCCATTTCTGAGAAAGAAAGCCTGAATTGTGAGTTTATATTGCAATTCTGGCTTTAATGCTCACAATTGTAAGTTTATATCATCCATTTTTGAGAAAGAAAGCCTTAATTATGAGTTTATATTGCAATTCTGGCTTTATTTCTCACAATTGTGAGTTTAAGTTATCCATTTTTGAGAAAGAAAGCCTGAATGATGAGTTTATATTGCAATTCTGGCTTTATTTCTCACAATTGTGAGTTTAAGTTATCCATTTTTGAGAAAGAAAGCCTGAATTCTGAGTTTATATTTCAATTCTGGCTTATGAACTCACAATTGTAAGTTTATTTCATCCATTTTTGAGAAAGAAAGCCTCAATTATGAGTTTATATTGCAATTCTGGCTTTAATGCTCACAACTGGAAGTTTATATCATCCATTGTTGAGAAAGAAAGCCTGAATTATGAGTTTATATTGCAATTCTGGCTTTATTTCTCACAATTGTGAGTTTAAGTTATCCATTTTTGAGAAAGAAAGCCTGAATTATGAGTTTATATTGCAATTCTGGCTTTATTTCTCACAATTGTGAGTATATATCATCAATTTTTTGAGAAAGAAAGCCTGAATTCTGAGTTTATATTGCAATTCTGGCTTATAAACTCACAATTGTAAGTTTATTTCATCCATTTTTGAGAAAGAAAGCCTGAATTATGAGTTTATATTGCAATTCAGGCTTTATTTCTCACAATTGTGAGTTTATGTTATCCATTTTTGAGAAAGAAAGTCTGAATTATGAGTTTATATTGCAATTCTGGCTTTATTTCTCACAATTGTGAGTATATATCATCAATTTTTTGAGAAAGAAAGCCTGAATTCTGAGTTAATTTTGCAATTCTGGCTTTAATGCTCACAATTGTAAGTTTATTTCATCCATTTTTGAGAAAGAAAGCCTGAATTATGAGTTTATATTGCAATTCTGGCTTTAATGCTCACAACTGGAAGTTTATATCATCCATTTTTGAGAAAGAAAGCCTTAATTATGAGTTTATATTGCAATTCTGGCTTTATTTCTCACAATTGTGAGTTTAAGTTATCCATTTTTGAGAAAGAAAGCCTGAATGATGAGTTTATATTGCAATTCTGGCTTTATTTCTCACAATTGTGAGTTTAAGTCATCCATTTTTGAGAAAGAAAGCCTGAATTATGAGTTTATATTGCAATTCTGGCTTTATTTCTCACAATTGTGAGTATATATCATCAATTTTTTGAGAAAGAAAGCCTGAATTCTGAGTTTATATTTCAATTCTGGCTTATAAACTCACAATTGTAAGTTTATTTCATCCATTTTTGAGAAAGAAAGCCTGAATTATGAGTTTATATTGCAATTCTGGCTTTAATGCTCACAACTGGAAGTTTATATCATCCATTTTTGAGAAAGAAAGCCTCAATTATGAGTTTATATTGCAATTCTGGCTTTATTTCTCACAACTGTGAGTATATATCATCTATTTCTGAGAAAGAAAGCCTGAATTATGAGTTTATATTGCAATTCTGGCTTTATTTCTCACAATTGTGAGTTTAAGTTATCCATTTTTGAGAAAGAAAGCCTGAATTATGAGTTTATATTGCAATTCTGGCTTTATTTCTCACAATTGTGAGTATATATCATCAATTTTTTGAGAAAGAAAGCCTGAATTCTGAGTTTATATTGCAATTCTGGCTTATAAACTCACAATTGTAAGTTTATTTCATCCATTTTTGAGAAAGAAAGCCTGAATTATGAGTTTATATTGCAATTCAGGCTTTATTTCTCACAATTGTGAGTTTATGTTATCCATTTTTGAGAAAGAAAGTCTGAATTATGAGTTTATATTGCAATTCTGGCTTTATTTCTCACAATTGTGAGTATATATCATCAATTTTTTGAGAAAGAAAGCCTGAATTCTGAGTTTATATTTCAATTCTGGCTTATAAACTCACAATTGTAAGTTTATTTCATCCATTTTTGAGAAAGAAAGCCTGAATTATGAGTTTATATTGCAATTCTGGCTTTAATGCTCACAACTGGAAGTTTATATCATCCATTTTTGAGAAAGAAAGCCTCAATTATGAGTTTATATTGCAATTCTGGCTTTATTTCTCACAACTGTGAGTATATATCATCCATTTCTGAGAAAGAAAGCCTGAATTATGAGTTTATATTGCAATTCTGGCTTTATTTCTCACAATTGTGAGTTTAAGTTATCCATTTTTGAGAAAGAAAGCCTGAATTATGAGTTTATATTGCAATTCTGGCTTTATTTCTCACAATTGTGAGTATATATCATCAATTTTTTGAGAAAGAAAGCCTGAATTCTGAGTTTATATTGCAATTCTGGCTTATAAACTCACAATTGTAAGTTTATTTCATCCATTTTTGAGAAAGAAAGCCTGAATTATGAGTTTATATTGCAATTCAGGCTTTATTTCTCACAATTGTGAGTTTATGTTATCCATTTTTGAGAAAGAAAGTCTGAATTATGAGTTTATATTGCAATTCTGGCTTTATTTCTCACAATTGTGAGTATATATCATCAATTTTTTGAGAAAGAAAGCCTGAATTCTGAGTTAATTTTGCAATTCTGGCTTTAATGCTCACAATTGTAAGTTTATATCATCCATTTTTGAGAAAGAAAGCCTCAATTATGAGTTTATATTGCAATTATGGCTTTAATGCTCACAATTGTGAGTATATATCATCAATTTTTTGAGAAAGAAAGCCTGAATTATGAGTTTATATTGCAATTCAGGCTTTATTTCTCACAATTGTAAGTTTATATCATCCATTTTTGAGAAAGAAAGCCTGAATTATGAGTTTATATTGCAATTCTGGCTTTATTTCTCACAATTGTGAGCATGTATCATCAATTTTTTTGAGAAAGAAAGCCTGAATTATGAGTTTATATTGCAATTCTGGCTTATAAACTCACAATTGTAAGTTTATTTCATCCATTTTTGAGAAAGAAAGCCTGAATTATGAGTTTATATTGCAATTCTGGCTTTAATGCTCACAATTGTAAGTTTATATCATCCATTTCTGAGAAAGAAAGCCTGAATTGTGAGTTTATATTGCAATTCTGGCTTTAATGCTCACAATTGTAAGTTTATATCATCCATTTTTGAGAAAGAAAGCCTTAATTATGAGTTTATATTGCAATTCTGGCTTTATTTCTCACAATTGTGAGTTTAAGTTATCCATTTTTGAGAAAGAAAGCCTGAATGATGAGTTTATATTGCAATTCTGGCTTTATTTCTCACAATTGTGAGTTTAAGTTATCCATTTTTGAGAAAGAAAGCCTGAATTCTGAGTTTATATTTCAATTCTGGCTTATGAACTCACAATTGTAAGTTTATTTCATCCATTTTTGAGAAAGAAAGCCTGAATTATGAGTTTATATTGCAATTCTGGCTTTAATGCTCACAACTGGAAGTTTATATCATCCATTTTTGAGAAAGAAAGCCTCAATTATGAGTTTATATTGCAATTCTGGCTTTAATGCTCACAACTGGAAGTTTATATCATCCATTGTTGAGAAAGAAAGCCTGAATTATGAGTTTATATTGCAATTCTGGCTTTATTTCTCACAATTGTGAGTTTAAGTTATCCATTTTTGAGAAAGAAAGCCTGAATTATGAGTTTATATTGCAATTCTGGCTTTATTTCTCACAATTGTGAGTATATATCATCAATTTTTTGAGAAAGAAAGCCTGAATTCTGAGTTTATATTGCAATTCTGGCTTATAAACTCACAATTGTAAGTTTATTTCATCCATTTTTGAGAAAGAAAGCCTGAATTATGAGTTTATATTGCAATTCAGGCTTTATTTCTCACAATTGTGAGTTTATGTTATCCATTTTTGAGAAAGAAAGTCTGAATTATGAGTTTATATTGCAATTCTGGCTTTATTTCTCACAATTGTGAGTATATATCATCAATTTTTTGAGAAAGAAAGCCTGAATTCTGAGTTAATTTTGCAATTCTGGCTTTAATGCTCACAATTGTAAGTTTATATCATCCATTTTTGAGAAAGAAAGCCTCAATTATGAGTTTATATTGCAATTCTGGCTTTAATGCTCACAATTGTGAGTATATATCATCAATTTTTTGAGAAAGAAAGCCTGAATTATGAGTTTATATTGCAATTCAGGCTTTATTTCTCACAATTGTAAGTTTATATCATCCATTTTTGAGAAAGAAAGCCTGAATTATGAGTTTATATTGCAATTCTGGCTTTATTTCTCACAATTGTGAGCATGTATCATCAATTTTTTTGAGAAAGAAAGCCTGAATTATGAGTTTATATTGCAATTCTGGCTTATAAACTCACAATTGTAAGTTTATTTCATCCATTTTTGAGAAAGAAAGCCTGAATTATGAGTTTATATTGCAATTCTGGCTTTAATGCTCACAATTGTAAGTTAATATCATCCATTTTTGAGAAAGAAAGTCTGAATTATGAGTTTATATTGCAATTCTGGCTTTATTTCTCACAATTGTGAGTATATATCATCCATTTCTGAGAAAGAAAGCCTGAATTGTGAGTTTATATTGCAATTCTGGCTTTAATGCTCACAATTGTAAGTTTATATCATCCATTTTTGAGAAAGAAAGCCTTAATTATGAGTTTATATTGCAATTCTGGCTTTATTTCTCACAATTGTGAGTTTAAGTTATCCATTTTTGAGAAAGAAAGCCTGAATGATGAGTTTATATTGCAATTCTGGCTTTATTTCTCACAATTGTGAGTTTAAGTTATCCATTTTTGAGAAAGAAAGCCTGAATTCTGAGTTTATATTTCAATTCTGGCTTATGAACTCACAATTGTAAGTTTATTTCATCCATTTTTGAGAAAGAAAGCCTGAATTATGAGTTTATATTGCAATTCTGGCTTTAATGCTCACAACTGGAAGTTTATATCATCCATTTTTGAGAAAGAAAGCCTCAATTATGAGTTTATATTGCAATTCTGGCTTTAATGCTCACAACTGGAAGTTTATATCATCCATTGTTGAGAAAGAAAGCCTGAATTATGAGTTTATATTGCAATTCTGGCTTTATTTCTCACAATTGTGAGTTTAAGTTATCCATTTTTGAGAAAGAAAGCCTGAATTATGAGTTTATATTGCAATTCTGGCTTTATTTCTCACAATTGTGAGTATATATCATCAATTTTTTGAGAAAGAAAGCCTGAATTCTGAGTTTATATTGCAATTCTGGCTTATAAACTCACAATTGTAAGTTTATTTCATCCATTTTTGAGAAAGAAAGCCTGAATTATGAGTTTATATTGCAATTCAGGCTTTATTTCTCACAATTGTGAGTTTATGTTATCCATTTTTGAGAAAGAAAGTCTGAATTATGAGTTTATATTGCAATTCTGGCTTTATTTCTCACAATTGTGAGTATATATCATCAATTTTTTGAGAAAGAAAGCCTGAATTCTGAGTTTATATTTCAATTCTGGCTTATAAACTCACAATTGTAAGTTTATTTCATCCATTTTTGAGAAAGAAAGCCTGAATTATGAGTTTATATTGCAATTCTGGCTTTAATGCTCACAACTGGAAGTTTATATCATCCATTTTTGAGAAAGAAAGCCTCAATTATGAGTTTATATTGCAATTCTGGCTTTATTTCTCACAACTGTGAGTATATATCATCCATTTCTGAGAAAGAAAGCCTGAATTATGAGTTTATATTGCAATTCTGGCTTTATTTCTCACAATTGTGAGTTTAAGTTATCCATTTTTGAGAAAGAAAGCCTGAATTATGAGTTTATATTGCAATTCTGGCTTTATTTCTCACAATTGTGAGTATATATCATCAATTTTTTGAGAAAGAAAGCCTGAATTCTGAGTTTATATTGCAATTCTGGCTTATAAACTCACAATTGTAAGTTTATTTCATCCATTTTTGAGAAAGAAAGCCTGAATTATGAGTTTATATTGCAATTCAGGCTTTATTTCTCACAATTGTGAGTTTATGTTATCCATTTTTGAGAAAGAAAGTCTGAATTATGAGTTTATATTGCAATTCTGGCTTTATTTCTCACAATTGTGAGTATATATCATCAATTTTTTGAGAAAGAAAGCCTGAATTCTGAGTTAATTTTGCAATTCTGGCTTTAATGCTCACAATTGTAAGTTTATATCATCCATTTTTGAGAAAGAAAGCCTCAATTATGAGTTTATATTGCAATTCTGGCTTTAATGCTCACAATTGTGAGTATATATCATCAATTTTTTGAGAAAGAAAGCCTGAATTATGAGTTTATATTGCAATTCAGGCTTTATTTCTCACAATTGTAAGTTTATATCATCCATTTTTGAGAAAGAAAGCCTGAATTATGAGTTTATATTGCAATTCTGGCTTTATTTCTCACAATTGTGAGCATGTATCATCAATTTTTTTGAGAAAGAAAGCCTGAATTATGAGTTTATATTGCAATTCTGGCTTATAAACTCACAATTGTAAGTTTATTTCATCCATTTTTGAGAAAGAAAGCCTGAATTATGAGTTTATATTGCAATTCTGGCTTTAATGCTCACAATTGTAAGTTTATATCATCCATTTTTGAGAAAGAAAGTCTGAATTATGAGTTTATATTGCAATTCTGGCTTTATTTCTCACAATTGTGAGTATATATCATCCATTTCTGAGAAAGAAAGCCTGAATTGTGAGTTTATATTGCAATTCTGGCTTTAATGCTCACAATTGTAAGTTTATATCATCCATTTTTGAGAAAGAAAGCCTTAATTATGAGTTTATATTGCAATTCTGGCTTTATTTCTCACAATTGTGAGTTTAAGTTATCCATTTTTGAGAAAGAAAGCCTGAATGATGAGTTTATATTTCAATTCTGGCTTATGAACTCACAATTGTAAGTTTATTTCATCCATTTTTGAGAAAGAAAGCCTGAATTATGAGTTTATATTGCAATTCTGGCTTTAATGCTCACAACTGGAAGTTTATATCATCCATTTTTGAGAAAGAAAGCCTCAATTATGAGTTTATATTGCAATTCTGGCTTTAATGCTCACAACTGGAAGTTTATATCATCCATTGTTGAGAAAGAAAGCCTGAATTATGAGTTTATATTGCAATTCTGGCTTTATTTCTCACAATTGTGAGTTTAAGTTATCCATTTTTGAGAAAGAAAGCCTGAATTATGAGTTTATATTGCAATTCTGGCTTTATTTCTCACAATTGTGAGTATATATCATCAATTTTTTGAGAAAGAAAGCCTGAATTCTGAGTTTATATTGCAATTCTGGCTTATAAACTCACAATTGTAAGTTTATTTCATCCATTTTTGAGAAAGAAAGCCTGAATTATGAGTTTATATTGCAATTCAGGCTTTATTTCTCACAATTGTGAGTTTATGTTATCCATTTTTGAGAAAGAAAGTCTGAATTATGAGTTTATATTGCAATTCTGGCTTTATTTCTCACAATTGTGAGTATATATCATCAATTTTTTGAGAAAGAAAGCCTGAATTCTGAGTTTATATTTCAATTCTGGCTTATAAACTCACAATTGTAAGTTTATTTCATCCATTTTTGAGAAAGAAAGCCTGAATTATGAGTTTATATTGCAATTCTGGCTTTAATGCTCACAACTGGAAGTTTATATCATCCATTTTTGAGAAAGAAAGCCTCAATTATGAGTTTATATTGCAATTCTGGCTTTATTTCTCACAACTGTGAGTATATATCATCCATTTCTGAGAAAGAAAGCCTGAATTATGAGTTTATATTGCAATTCTGGCTTTATTTCTCACAATTGTGAGTTTAAGTTATCCATTTTTGAGAAAGAAAGCCTGAATTATGAGTTTATATTGCAATTCTGGCTTTATTTCTCACAATTGTGAGTATATATCATCAATTTTTTGAGAAAGAAAGCCTGAATTCTGAGTTTATATTGCAATTCTGGCTTATAAACTCACAATTGTAAGTTTATTTCATCCATTTTTGAGAAAGAAAGCCTGAATTATGAGTTTATATTGCAATTCAGGCTTTATTTCTCACAATTGTGAGTTTATGTTATCCATTTTTGAGAAAGAAAGTCTGAATTATGAGTTTATATTGCAATTCTGGCTTTATTTCTCACAATTGTGAGTATATATCATCAATTTTTTGAGAAAGAAAGCCTGAATTCTGAGTTAATTTTGCAATTCTGGCTTTAATGCTCACAATTGTAAGTTTATATCATCCATTTTTGAGAAAGAAAGCCTCAATTATGAGTTTATATTGCAATTCTGGCTTTAATGCTCACAATTGTGAGTATATATCATCAATTTTTTGAGAAAGAAAGCCTGAATTATGAGTTTATATTGCAATTCAGGCTTTATTTCTCACAATTGTAAGTTTATATCATCCATTTTTGAGAAAGAAAGCCTGAATTATGAGTTTATATTGCAATTCTGGCTTTATTTCTCACAATTGTGAGCATGTATCATCAATTTTTTTGAGAAAGAAAGCCTGAATTATGAGTTTATATTGCAATTCTGGCTTATAAACTCACAATTGTAAGTTTATTTCATCCATTTTTGAGAAAGAAAGCCTGAATTATGAGTTTATATTGCAATTCTGGCTTTAATGCTCACAATTGTAAGTTTATATCATCCATTTCTGAGAAAGAAAGCCTGAATTGTGAGTTTATATTGCAATTCTGGCTTTAATGCTCACAATTGTAAGTTTATATCATCCATTTTTGAGAAAGAAAGCCTTAATTATGAGTTTATATTGCAATTCTGGCTTTATTTCTCACAATTGTGAGTTTAAGTTATCCATTTTTGAGAAAGAAAGCCTGAATGATGAGTTTATATTGCAATTCTGGCTTTATTTCTCACAATTGTGAGTTTAAGTTATCCATTTTTGAGAAAGAAAGCCTGAATTATGAGTTTATATTGCAATTCTGGCTTTATTTCTCACAATTGTGAGTATATATCATCAATTTTTTGAGAAAGAAAGCCTGAATTCTGAGTTTATATTTCAATTCTGGCTTATAAACTCACAATTGTAAGTTTATTTCATCCATTTTTGAGAAAGAAAGCCTGAATTATGAGTTTATATTGCAATTCTGGCTTTAATGCTCACAACTGGAAGTTTATATCATCCATTTTTGAGAAAGAAAGCCTCAATTATGAGTTTATATTGCAATTCTGGCTTTATTTCTCACAACTGTGAGTATATATCATCCATTTCTGAGAAAGAAAGCCTGAATTATGAGTTTATATTGCAATTCTGGCTTTATTTCTCACAATTGTGAGTTTAAGTTATCCATTTTTGAGAAAGAAAGCCTGAATTATGAGTTTATATTGCAATTCTGGCTTTATTTCTCACAATTGTGAGTATATATCATCAATTTTTTGAGAAAGAAAGCCTGAATTCTGAGTTTATATTGCAATTCTGGCTTATAAACTCACAATTGTAAGTTTATTTCATCCATTTTTGAGAAAGAAAGCCTGAATTATGAGTTTATATTGCAATTCAGGCTTTATTTCTCACAATTGTGAGTTTATGTTATCCATTTTTGAGAAAGAAAGTCTGAATTATGAGTTTATATTGCAATTCTGGCTTTATTTCTCACAATTGTGAGTATATATCATCAATTTTTTGAGAAAGAAAGCCTGAATTCTGAGTTAATTTTGCAATTCTGGCTTTAATGCTCACAATTGTAAGTTTATATCATCCATTTTTGAGAAAGAAAGCCTCAATTATGAGTTTATATTGCAATTCTGGCTTTAATGCTCACAATTGTGAGTATATATCATCAATTTTTTGAGAAAGAAAGCCTGAATTATGAGTTTATATTGCAATTCAGGCTTTATTTCTCACAATTGTAAGTTTATATCATCCATTTTTGAGAAAGAAAGCCTGAATTATGAGTTTATATTGCAATTCTGGCTTTATTTCTCACAATTGTGAGCATGTATCATCAATTATTTTGAGAAAGAAAGCCTGAATTATGAGTTTATATTGCAATTCTGGCTTATAAACTCACAATTGTAAGTTTATTTCATCCATTTTTGAGAAAGAAAGCCTGAATTATGAGTTTATATTGCAATTCTGGCTTTAATGCTCACAATTGTAAGTTTATATCATCCATTTTTGAGAAAGAAAGTCTGAATTATGAGTTTATATTGCAATTCTGGCTTTATTTCTCACAATTGTGAGTATATATCATCCATTTCTGAGAAAGAAAGCCTGAATTGTGAGTTTATATTGCAATTCTGGCTTTAATGCTCACAATTGTAAGTTTATATCATCCATTTTTGAGAAAGAAAGCCTTAATTATGAGTTTATATTGCAATTCTGGCTTTATTTCTCACAATTGTGAGTTTAAGTTATCCATTTTTGAGAAAGAAAGCCTGAATGATGAGTTTATATTGCAATTCTGGCTTTATTTCTCACAATTGTGAGTTTAAGTTATCCATTTTTGAGAAAGAAAGCCTGAATTCTGAGTTTATATTTCAATTCTGGCTTATGAACTCACAATTGTAAGTTTATTTCATCCATTTTTGAGAAAGAAAGCCTGAATTATGAGTTTATATTGCAATTCTGGCTTTAATGCTCACAACTGGAAGTTTATATCATCCATTTTTGAGAAAGAAAGCCTCAATTATGAGTTTATATTGCAATTCTGGCTTTAATGCTCACAACTGGAAGTTTATATCATCCATTGTTGAGAAAGAAAGCCTGAATTATGAGTTTATATTGCAATTCTGGCTTTATTTCTCACAATTGTGAGTTTAAGTTATCCATTTTTGAGAAAGAAAGCCTGAATTATGAGTTTATATTGCAATTCTGGCTTTATTTCTCACAATTGTGAGTATATATCATCAATTTTTTGAGAAAGAAAGCCTGAATTCTGAGTTTATATTGCAATTCTGGCTTATAAACTCACAATTGTAAGTTTATTTCATCCATTTTTGAGAAAGAAAGCCTGAATTATGAGTTTATATTGCAATTCAGGCTTTATTTCTCACAATTGTGAGTTTATGTTATCCATTTTTGAGAAAGAAAGTCTGAATTATGAGTTTATATTGCAATTCTGGCTTTATTTCTCACAATTGTGAGTATATATCATCAATTTTTTGAGAAAGAAAGCCTGAATTCTGAGTTAATTTTGCAATTCTGGCTTTAATGCTCACAATTGTAAGTTTATTTCATCCATTTTTGAGAAAGAAAGCCTGAATTATGAGTTTATATTGCAATTCTGGCTTTAATGCTCACAACTGGAAGTTTATATCATCCATTTTTGAGAAAGAAAGCCTTAATTATGAGTTTATATTGCAATTCTGGCTTTATTTCTCACAATTGTGAGTTTAAGTTATCCATTTTTGAGAAAGAAAGCCTGAATGATGAGTTTATATTGCAATTCTGGCTTTATTTCTCACAATTGTGAGTTTAAGTTATCCATTTTTGAGAAAGAAAGCCTGAATTATGAGTTTATATTGCAATTCTGGCTTTATTTCTCACAATTGTGAGTATATATCATCAATTTTTTGAGAAAGAAAGCCTGAATTCTGAGTTTATATTTCAATTCTGGCTTATAAACTCACAATTGTAAGTTTATTTCATCCATTTTTGAGAAAGAAAGCCTGAATTATGAGTTTATATTGCAATTCTGGCTTTAATGCTCACAACTGGAAGTTTATATCATCCATTTTTGAGAAAGAAAGCCTCAATTATGAGTTTATATTGCAATTCTGGCTTTATTTCTCACAACTGTGAGTATATATCATCTATTTCTGAGAAAGAAAGCCTGAATTATGAGTTTATATTGCAATTCTGGCTTTATTTCTCACAATTGTGAGTTTAAGTTATCCATTTTTGAGAAAGAAAGCCTGAATTATGAGTTTATATTGCAATTCTGGCTTTATTTCTCACAATTGTGAGTATATATCATCAATTTTTTGAGAAAGAAAGCCTGAATTCTGAGTTTATATTGCAATTCTGGCTTATAAACTCACAATTGTAAGTTTATTTCATCCATTTTTGAGAAAGAAAGCCTGAATTATGAGTTTATATTGCAATTCAGGCTTTATTTCTCACAATTGTGAGTTTATGTTATCCATTTTTGAGAAAGAAAGTCTGAATTATGAGTTTATATTGCAATTCTGGCTTTATTTCTCACAATTGTGAGTATATATCATCAATTTTTTGAGAAAGAAAGCCTGAATTCTGAGTTAATTTTGCAATTCTGGCTTTAATGCTCACAATTGTAAGTTTATATCATCCATTTTTGAGAAAGAAAGCCTCAATTATGAGTTTATATTGCAATTCTGGCTTTAATGCTCACAATTGTGAGTATATATCATCAATTTTTTGAGAAAGAAAGCCTGAATTATGAGTTTATATTGCAATTCAGGCTTTATTTCTCACAATTGTAAGTTTATATCATCCATTTTTGAGAAAGAAAGCCTGAATTATGAGTTTATATTGCAATTCTGGCTTTATTTCTCACAATTGTGAGCATGTATCATCAATTTTTTTGAGAAAGAAAGCCTGAATTATGAGTTTATATTGCAATTCTGGCTTATAAACTCACAATTGTAAGTTTATTTCATCCATTTTTGAGAAAGAAAGCCTGAATTATGAGTTTATATTGCAATTCTGGCTTTAATGCTCACAATTGTAAGTTTATATCATCCATTTTTGAGAAAGAAAGTCTGAATTATGAGTTTATATTGCAATTCTGGCTTTATTTCTCACAATTGTGAGTATATATCATCCATTTCTGAGAAAGAAAGCCTGAATTGTGAGTTTATATTGCAATTCTGGCTTTAATGCTCACAATTGTAAGTTTATATCATCCATTTTTGAGAAAGAAAGCCTTAATTATGAGTTTATATTGCAATTCTGGCTTTATTTCTCACAATTGTGAGTTTAAGTTATCCATTTTTGAGAAAGAAAGCCTGAATGATGAGTTTATATTGCAATTCTGGCTTTATTTCTCACAATTGTGAGTTTAAGTTATCCATTTTTGATAAAGAAAGCCTGAATTATAAGTTTATATTGCAATTCTGGCTTTATTTCTCACAATTGTGAGTATATATCATCAATTTTTTGAGAAAGAAAGCCTGAATTATGAGTTTATATTGCAATTCTGGCTTATAAACTCACAATTGTAAGTTTATTTCATCCATTTTTGAGAAAGAAAGCCTGAATTATGAGTTTATATTGCAATTCTGGCTTTAATGCTCACAATTGTAAGTTTATATCATCCATTTTTGAGAAAGAAAGTCTTAATTATGAGATTATATTGCAATTCTGGCTTTATTTCTCACAACTGTGAGAATATATCATCCATTTTTGAGAAAGAAAGCCTGAATTATGAGTTTATATTGCAATTCTGGCTTTATTTCTCACAATTGTGAGTTTATGTTATCCATTTTTGTGAAAGAAAGCCTGAATTATGAGTTTATTTTGCAATTCTGGCTTAATTTCTCACAATTGTGAGTATATATCATCAATTTTTTGAGAAAGAAAGCCTGAATTATGAGTTTATATTGCAATTCAGGCTTTATTTCTCACAATTGTAAGTTTATATCATCCATTTTTGAGAAAGAAAGCCTGAATTATGAGTTTATATTGCAATTCTGGCTTTATTTCTCACAATTGTGAGCATGTATCATCAATTTTTTTGAGAAAGAAAACCTGAATTATGAGTTTATATTGCAATTCTGGCTTATAAACTCACAATTGTAAGTTTATTTCATCCATTTTTGAGAAAGAAAGCCTGAATTATGAGTTTATATTGCAATTCTGGCTTTAATGCTCACAATTGTAAGTTTATATCATCCATTTTTGAGAAAGAAAGTCTGAATTATGAGTTTATATTGCAATTCTGGCTTTATTTCTCACAATTGTGAGTATATATCATCCATTTCTGAGAAAGAAAGCCTGAATTGTGAGTTTATATTGCAATTCTGGCTTTAATGCTCACAATTGTAAGTTTATATCATCCATTTTTGAGAAAGAAAGCCTTAATTATGAGTTTATATTGCAATTCTGGCTTTATTTCTCACAATTGTGAGTTTAAGTTATCCATTTTTGAGAAAGAAAGCCTGAATGATGAGTTTATATTGCAATTCTTGCTTTATTTCTCACAATTGTGAGTTTAAGTTATCCATTTTTGAGAAAGAAAGCCTGAATTATGAGTTTATATTGCAATTCTGGCTTTATTTCTCACAATTGTGAGTATATATCATCCATTTTTGAGAAAGAAAGCCTCAATTATGAGTTTATATTGCAATTCTGGCTTTATTTCTCACAACTGTGAGTATATATCATCCATTTCTGAGAAAGAAAGCCTGAATTATGAGTTTATATTGCAATTCTGGCTTTATTTCTCACAATTGTGAGTTTAAGTTATCCATTTTTGAGAAAGAAAGCCTGAATTATGAGTTTATATTGCAATTCTGGCTTTATTTCTCACAATTGTGAGTATATATCATCAATTTTTTGAGAAAGAAAGCCTGAATTCTGAGTTTATATTGCAATTCTGGCTTATAAACTCACAATTGTAAGTTTATTTCATCCATTTTTGAGAAAGAAAGCCTGAATTATGAGTTTATATTGCAATTCAGGCTTTATTTCTCACAATTGTGAGTTTATGTTATCCATTTTTGAGAAAGAAAGTCTGAATTATGAGTTTATATTGCAATTCTGGCTTTATTTCTCACAATTGTGAGTATATATCATCAATTTTTTGAGAAAGAAAGCCTGAATTCTGAGTTAATTTTGCAATTCTGGCTTTAATGCTCACAATTGTAAGTTTATATCATCCATTTTTGAGAAAGAAAGCCTCAATTATGAGTTTATATTGCAATTCTGGCTTTAATGCTCACAATTGTGAGTATATATCATCAATTTTTTGAGAAAGAAAGCCTGAATTATGAGTTTATATTGCAATTCAGGCTTTATTTCTCACAATTGTAAGTTTATATCATCCATTTTTGAGAAAGAAAGCCTGAATTATGAGTTTATATTGCAATTCTGGCTTTATTTCTCACAATTGTGAGCATGTATCATCAATTTTTTTGAGAAAGAAAGCCTGAATTATGAGTTTATATTGCAATTCTGGCTTATAAACTCACAATTGTAAGTTTATTTCATCCATTTTTGAGAAAGAAAGCCTGAATTATGAGTTTATATTGCAATTCTGGCTTTAATGCTCACAATTGTAAGTTTATATCATCCATTTTTGAGAAAGAAAGTCTGAATTATGAGTTTATATTGCAATTCTGGCTTTATTTCTCACAATTGTGAGTATATATCATCCATTTCTGAGAAAGAAAGCCTGAATTGTGAGTTTATATTGCAATTCTGGCTTTAATGCTCACAATTGTAAGTTTATATCATCCATTTTTGAGAAAGAAAGCCTTAATTAGGGCCCGAGCACCGATGGTGTGAGGACCCTATTGGATCTGCTTCGTTTATTAGGGCCCGAGCACCGATGGTGTGAGGACCCTATTGGATCTGCTTCGTTTATTAGGGCCCGAGCACCGATGGTGTGAGGACCCTATTGAATCTGCTCCGTTTATTAGGGCCCGAGCACCGATGGTGTGAGGACCCTATTGGATCTGCTTCGTTTATTATTATTAGGGCCCGAGCACCGATGGTGTGAGGACCCTATTGGATCTGCTCCGTTTCTTATTATTATTCTTCTTCTCCGGAATGAATCGCATTTTTGAGGCCCTAAACATACCCGAAAACTCATGAAACTTTGCACACACATCAAACCTGGCGAAAATGTACGTCTGATATGGGTTTCAGAGATGGGTGTGGCAAAATGGCTCGATAGCGCCACCTTTACACGTTCCGCGGTGTGCGCTTTCAGCTGTGATTCACATACATGCACGAAAATCGGTACACTCATGTAACTTACCAATACCTACAAAAAAGCCTCTTGGGATAAAATCCGAAACCCAACAGGAAGTCGGTTATTATTAATTTTCTCAGCAAAATTTGTGTCATTTTTGCCATTTTCAGGCGTCATACTTGAACGAACTCCTCCTAGAGATTTATACGGATCAACGCCAAATTTGGTGAATCTAATCTAAAGCCCTTTGTGACGTTAAATTGCGAAGATCTAGAGTTTTCATCGGAGGGCGTGTCCGTGGCGGCCTGGCAAATTTCGATGTTTCGCCATGAAAAAGGATGTTGCTATAACTCAGGCATAAAATGTCCGATCTGCCCCAAACTTCACATGTGTGATAACACTCCTGACCTGATGACATCTACATGCCCATATTCAGTTATAGTCATAGCGCCACCTGCAGGTAACAGGAAGTGACATGCTGTACTCTACAACCAACTCCTCCTAGAGATTTATACACATCAACACCAAAATTGGTCAGTCTAATATAAAGGCATTAGTGATGTTAAATTGTGAAGATCTTGAGTTTTCGTTGAAGGGCGTGTCCGTGGCGGCTTGACAAATTTTGAGGTCTCGCCATGGATATAAAACTTGTTATAACTCAGCCATAAAATGTCCGATTTGCCTCAAACTTCACATGTTCGATTAAAGTCCTGGCCTGAAAACATCTGAAAGCCAATATTCTGTTATAATCACAGCGCCACCTGTTGGTAACAGGAAATGACTTGTAGCAAACTCCTCCTACAGATTAAATGATATCAACAGTAAATTTGGTCAGTCTGATCTAGAGGTCTTAGAGATGTTAAATTGTGAAGATCTTGAGTTTCGGTTAAAGGGCGTGTCTGTGGCGGCCTGACAAATTTTGATGTTTCGCCATGGATATAGAAGTTGTCATAACTCAGCCATAAAATGTCCGATCTGCCTCAAACTTCACAGGTTTGGTAAGAGTCCTGGCCTGAAGACCCCTAAAGGCCAATATTCAGATATTATCATAGCGCCACCTGTTGGCAGCAATATATATCATATCTTTCACTAACTCAAACATACCAAAATCAATCTGCACCAAACTTCATATGTTTGATAATAGTGCTGGCCTGAACACATCTACATGCCAATAATCAGTGATAGGCATAGCGCCACCAGCTGGCAGCTGGAAATTTGGCACATTTAAGTGACTTATGACATTTCTCCTATATTTACTGTATTAAAAGCATACTGCCCACCGTTTGCTGTTTTCCTAAAGCCACTGGTCGGCGGTGAGCCCGGGTGCGAGGGCCCGTTCATCGCTGCTTGCAGCTTTAATTATTATTATTCTTCTTCTCCGGAATGAATCGCATTTTTGAGGGCCTAAACATACCCGAAAACTCATGAAACTTTGCACACACATCAAACCTGGCGAAAATGGACGTCTGATATGGGTTTCAGAGATGGGTGTGGCAAAACGGCTCGATAGCGCCACCTTTACACGTTCCGCGGTGTGCGCTTTCAGCTGTGATTCACGTACATGCATGAAAATCGGTACACACATGTAGCTCACCAATACCTACAAAAAAGCCTCCTGGGACAAAATCCGAAACCCAACAGGAAGTCGGTTATTATTAATTTTCTTAGCAAAATTTGTGTCATTTTTGCCATTTTCAGGCGTGGTACTTGAACGAACTCCTCCTAGAGATTTACTCCGATCAACAGCAAATTTGGTGAGTCTAATCTAAAGCCCTTTGTGACGTTAAATTGTGAAGATCTAGAGTTTTCATCGAAGGGCGTGTCCGTGGCGGCCTCGCAAATTTCGATGTTTCGCCATGAAAAAGGAAGTTGCTATAACTTAGGCATAAAATGTCCGATCTGTCCCAAACTTCACATGTGTGATAACACTCCTGACCTGATGACATCTACATATCCATATTCAGTTATAGTCATAGCGCCACCTGCTGGCAACAGGAAGTGTCATGCTGTACTCTACAACCAACTCCTCCTAGAGATTTATACAGATCAACACCAAAATAGGTCAGTCTAATATAAAGGCCTTAGTGATGTTAAATTGTGAAGATCTTGAGTTTTCGGTAAAGGGCGTGTCCGTGGCGGCCTGACAAATTTCGAGGTCTCGCCATGGATATAAAACTTGTTATAACTCAGCCATAAAATGTCCGATTTGCCTCAAACTTCACATATTCGATAAGAGTCCTGGCCTGAACACATCTGAAGGCCAATATTCTATTATAATCACAGCGCCACCTGTTGGCAACAGGAAATGACTTGTATCAAACTCCTCCTAGAGATTTAATGATATCAACATTATATTTGGTCAGTCTGATCTAGAGGCCTTAGAGATGTTAAATTGCAAAGATCTTGAGTTTTCGTTGAAGGGCGTGTCCGTGGCGGCGTGACAAAGTTTGATGTTTCGCCATGGACATAGAAGTTGTTATAACTCAGGCATAAAATGTCCGATCTGCCTCAAACTTCACAAGTTTGGTAAGAGTCTTGGCCTGAAGACACCTAAAGGCCAATATTCAGATATTATCATAGCGCCACCTGTTGGCAGCAGGATATATCATATCTTTCACTAACTCAAACATACCAAGGTCAATCTGCACCAAACTTCATATGTTTGATGAAAGTGGTGGCCTGAACACATCTACATGCCAATAATCAGTTATAGGCATAGCGCCACCAGCTGGCAGCAGGAAATTTGGCACATTTAAGTGACTTTGACATATTTCTCCTATTTTTACTGTATTAAAAGCATACTACCCACCATTTGCTGTGTTCCTAAAGCCACCGGTCGGCGGTGAGCCCGTGTGCGAGGGCCCGTTCATCGCTGCTTGCAGCTTTAATTATTATTATTATTATTATTATTATTATTATTATTATTATTATTATTATTCTTCTCCAAAATGAATCGCATTTTTGAGGGCTTAGACATACCCGAAAACTCATGAAACTTTGCACACACATCAAACCTGGCGAAAATTTACGTCTGATATGGGTTTCAGAAGTGGGTGTGGCAAAATGGCTCGACAGCGCCACCTTTAGATGTTCAGCGGTGTGCGCTTTCAGCTGTGATTCACGTACATGCACGGAAATCGGTACACACATGTAACACACCAATACCTACAAAAAAGCCTCTTGGAGCAAAATCCGGAACCCAACAGGAAGTCGGTTAATATTAATATTCTCAACAAAATTTGTGTCATTTTTGCCATTTTCAGGCGTCATACTTGAACGAACTCCTCCTAGAGATTTATTCGGATCAACGCCAAATTTGCAGAGTCTAGTCTAAAGCCCTTTGTGACGTTAAATTGTGAAGATCTAGAGTTTTCATCGGAGGGCGTGTCCATGGCGGCCTCGCAAACTTCGATGTTTCGCCATGAAAAAGGAAGTTGCTATAACTCAGGCATACAATGTCCGATCTGTCCCAAACTTCTCATGTGTGATAACACTCCTGACCTGATGACATCTACATGCCCATATTCAGTTTTACTCATAGCGCCACCTGCTGGCAACAGGAAGTGTCATGCTGTACTCTGCAACAAACTCCTCCAAGAGATTTAATCAGATCAACACCAAAATCGGTCAGTCTAATAAAAAAGGCTTTAGCGATTTTAAATTGCGAAGATCTTGAGTTTTTGTTGAAGGGCGTGTCCGTGGCGGCCTGACAAATTTCGAGGTCTCGCCATGGATATAAAACTTGTTATAACTCAGCCATAAAATGTCCGATTTGCCTCAAACTTCACATATTCGATAAGAGTCCTGGCCTGAATACATCTGAAGGCCAATATTCTATTATAATCACAGCGCCACCTGTTGGCAACAGGAAATGACTTGTATCAAACTCCTCCTAGAGATTTAATGATATCAACATTATATTTGGTCAGTCTGATCTAGAGGCCTTAGAGATGTTAAATTGCGAAGATCTTGAGTTTTCGTTAAAGGGCGTGTCTGTGGCTGCATGACAAAGTTTGATGTTTCGCCATGGACATAGAAGTTGTTATAACTCAGCCATAAAATGTCCGATCTGCCTCAAACTTCACAGGTTTGGTGAGAGTCCTGGCCTGAAGACACCTAAAGACCAATATTCAGATATTATCATAGCGCCACCTGTTGGCAGCAGGATATATCATATCTTTCACTAACTCAAACATACCAAGGTCAATCTGCACCAATCTTCATATGTTTGATAATAGTGCTGGCCTGAACACATCTACATGCCAATAATCAGTTATAGGCATAGCGCCACCAGCTGGCAGCGGCAAGTTTGGCACATTTAAATGACTTATGACATATTTTTTCTATATTTACTGTATTAAAAGCATACTGCCCACCGTTTACTGTTTTCCTGAAGCCACCGGTCGGCGGTGAGCCCGGGTGCGAGGGCCCGTTCATCGCTGCTCGCAGCTTTAATTATTATTATTATTATTATTATTCTTCTCCAAAATGAATCGCATTTTTGAGGGCTTAGACATACCCGAAAACTCATGAAACTTCGCACACACATCAGACCTGGCGAAAATTTACGTCTGATATGGGTTGCAGAAGTGGGTGTGGCAAAATGGCTCGATAGCGCCACCTTTACACGTTCCGCGGTGTGCGCTTTCAGTTGTGATTCACGTACATGCACGAAAATCGGTACACACATCTAGCTCACCAATACCTACAAAAAAGCCTCTTGGAGCAAAATTTGACACCCAACAGGAAGTCGGTTATTTTTAATTTTCTTAGCAAAATTTGTGTAATTTTTGCCATTTTCAGGCGTCATACTTGAACGAACTCCTCCTAGAGATTTATTCGGATCAACGGCAAATTTGGTGAGTCTAATCTAAAGCCCTTTGTGACGTTAAATTGCGAAGATCTAGAGTTTTCATCGGAGGGCGTGTCCGTGGCGGCCTGGCAAATTTCGATGCTTCGCGATGAAAAAGGAAGTTGCTATAACTCAGGCATAAAATGCCCGATCTGCCCCAAACTTCACATGTGTGATAACACTCCTGACCTGATGACATCTACATGCCCATATTCAGTTTTACTCATAGCGCCACCTGCTGGCACCAGGAAGTGTCATGCTGTACTCTGCAACAAACTCCTCCAAAAGATTTAATCAGGTCAACACCAAAATCTGTCAGTCTAATATAAAGGCCTTAATGATGTTAAATTGCGAAGATCTTGAGTTTTCGTTGAAGGGTGTGTCCGTGGCGACCTGGCAAATTTCGTGGTCTCGCCATGGATATAAAACTTGTTATAACTCAGCCATAAAATGTCCGATTTGCCTCAAACTTCACATGTTCGATAAGAGTCCTGGCCTGAACCAATCTGAAGGCCTATATTCTATTATAATCACAGCGCCATCTGTTGGCAATAGGAAATGACTTGTACCAAACTCCTCCTAGAGATTTAATGATATCAACATTATATTTGGTCAGTCTGATCTCGAGGCCTTAGAGATGTTAAATTGTGAAGATCTTGAGTTTTCGTTAAAGGGCGTGTCCGTGGCGGCCTGACAAAGTTTGATGTTTCGCCATGGACATAAAAGTTGTTATAACTCAGCCATAAAATGTCCGATCTGCCTCAAACTTCACATGTTTGGTAAGAGTCCTGGCCTGAAGACATCTAAAGGCCAATATGCAGATATTATTATAGCGCCACCTATTGGCAGCAGGATATATCATATCTTGCACTAACTCACACATACCAAGGTCAATCTGCACCAAACTTCATATGTTTGATCAAAGTGCTGGCCTGAACACATCTACATGCCAATAATCAGTTATAGGCATAGCGCCACCAGCTGGCAGCAGGAAGTTTGGCACATTTAAGTGACTTTGATCTATTTTTCCTACATTTACTGTATTAAAAGCATACTGCCCACCGTTTGCTGTGTTCCTAAAGCCACCGGTCGGCGGTGAGCCCGTGTGCGAGGGCCCGTTCATCGCTGCTTGCAGCTTTAATTATTATTATTATTATTATTATTATTATTATTATTATTCTCCAAAATGAATCGCATTTTTGAGGGCTTAGACATACCCGAAAACTCATGAAACTTCGCACACACATCAGACCTGGCGAAAATTTACGTCTGATATGGGTTGCAGAAGTGGGTGTGGCAAAATGGCTCGATAGCGCCACCTTTACACGTTCCGCGGTGTGCGCTTTTAGTTGTGATTCACGTACATGCACGAAAATCGGTACACACATCTAGCTCACCAATACCTACAAAAAAGCCTCTTGGAGCAAAATTTGACACCCAACAGGAAGTCGGTTATTTTTAATTTTCTTAGCAAAATTTGTGTAATTTTTGCCATTTTCAGGCGTCATACTTGAACGAACTCCTCCTAGAGATTTATTCGGATCAACGGCAAATTTGGTGAGTCTAATCTAAAGCCCTTTGTGACGTTAAATTGCGAAGATCTAGAGTTTTCATCGGAGGGCGTGTCCGTGGCGGCCTGGCAAATTTCGATGCTTCGCCATGAAAAAGGAAGTTGCTATAACTCAGGCATAAAATGCCCGATCTGCCCCAAACTTCACATGTGTGATAACACTCCTGACCTGATGACAGCTACATGCCCATATTCAGTTTTACTCATAGCGCCACCTGCTGGCACCAGGAAGTGTCATGCTGTACTCTGCAACAAACTCCTCCAAAAGATTTAATCAGATCAACACCAAAATCTGTCAGTCTAATATAAAGGCCTTAATGATGTTAAATTGCGAAGATCTTGAGTTTTCATTGAAGGGTGTGTCCGTGGCGACCTGGCAAATTTCGTGGTCTCGCCATGGATATAAAACTTGTTATAACTCAGCCATAAAATGTCCGATTTGCCTCAAACTTCACATGTTCGATAAGAGTCCTGGCCTGAACCAATCTGAAGGCCTATATTCTATTATAATCACAGCGCCACCTGTTGGCAATAGGAAATGACTTGTACCAAACTCCTCCTAGAGATTTAATGATATCAACATTATATTTGGTCAGTCTGATCTCGAGGCCTTAGAGATGTTAAATTGTGAAGATCTTGAGTTTTCGTTAAAGGGCGTGTCCATGGCGGCCTGACAAAGTTTGATGTTTCGCCATGGACATAAAAGTTGTTATAACTCAGCCATAAAATGTCCGATCTGCCTCAAACTTCACATGTTTGGTTAAAGTCCTGGCCTGAAGACATCTAAAGGCCAATATACAGATATTATTATAGCGCCACCTATTGGCAGCAGGATATATCATATCTTGCACTAACTCACACATACCAAGGTCAATCTGCACCAAACTTCATATGTTTGATCAAAGTGCTGGCCTGAACACATCTACATGCCAATAATCAGTTATAGGCATAGCGCCACCAGCTGGCAGCAGGAAGTTTGGCACATTTAAGTGACTTTGATCTATTTTTCCTACATTTACTGTATTAAAAGCATACTGCCCACCGTTTGCTGTGTTCCTAAAGCCACCGGTCGGCGGTGAGCCCGTGTGCGAGGGCCCGTTCATCGCTGCTTGCAGCTTTAATTATGAGTTTATATTGCAATTCTGGCTTTATTTCTCACAATTGTGAGTTTAAGTTATCCATTTTTGAGAAAGAAAGCCTGAATGATGAGTTTATATTGCAATTCTGGCTTTATTTCTCACAATTGTGAGTTTAAGTTATCCATTTTTGAGAAAGAAAGCCTGAATGATGAGTTTATATTGCAATTCTGGCTTTATTTCTCACAATTGTGAGTTTAAGTTATCCATTTTTGAGAAAGAAAGCCTGAATTATGAGTTTATATTGCAATTCTGGCTTTATTTCTCACAATTGTGAGTATATATCATCAATTTTTTGAGAAAGAAAGCCTGAATTCTGAGTTTATATTTCAATTCTGGCTTATAAACTCACAATTGTAAGTTTATTTCATCCATTTTTGAGAAAGAAAGCCTGAATTATGAGTTTATATTGCAATTCTGGCTTTAATGCTCACAACTGGAAGTTTATATCATCCATTTTTGAGAAAGAAAGCCTCAATTATGAGTTTATATTGCAATTCTGGCTTTATTTCTCACAACTGTGAGTATATATCATCCATTTCTGAGAAAGAAAGCCTGAATTATGAGTTTATATTGCAATTCTGGCTTTATTTCTCACAATTGTGAGTTTAAGTTATCCATTTTTGAGAAAGAAAGCCTGAATTATGAGTTTATATTGCAATTCTGGCTTTATTTCTCACAATTGTGAGTATATATCATCAATTTTTTGAGAAAGAAAGCCTGAATTCTGAGTTTATATTGCAATTCTGGCTTATAAACTCACAATTGTAAGTTTATTTCATCCATTTTTGAGAAAGAAAGCCTGAATTATGAGTTTATATTGCAATTCAGGCTTTATTTCTCACAATTGTGAGTTTATGTTATCCATTTTTGAGAAAGAAAGTCTGAATTATGAGTTTATATTGCAATTCTGGCTTTATTTCTCACAATTGTGAGTATATATCATCAATTTTTTGAGAAAGAAAGCCTGAATTCTGAGTTAATTTTGCAATTCTGGCTTTAATGCTCACAATTGTAAGTTTATATCATCCATTTTTGAGAAAGAAAGCCTCAATTATGAGTTTATATTGCAATTCTGGCTTTAATGCTCACAATTGTGAGTATATATCATCAATTTTTTGAGAAAGAAAGCCTGAATTATGAGTTTATATTGCAATTCAGGCTTTATTTCTCACAATTGTAAGTTTATATCATCCATTTTTGAGAAAGAAAGCCTGAATTATGAGTTTATATTGCAATTCTGGCTTTATTTCTCACAATTGTGAGCATGTATCATCAATTTTTTTGAGAAAGAAAGCCTGAATTATGAGTTTATATTGCAATTCTGGCTTATAAACTCACAATTGTAAGTTTATTTCATCCATTTTTGAGAAAGAAAGCCTGAATTATGAGTTTATATTGCAATTCTGGCTTTAATGCTCACAATTGTAAGTTTATATCATCCATTTTTGAGAAAGAAAGTCTGAATTATGAGTTTATATTGCAATTCTGGCTTTATTTCTCACAATTGTGAGTATATATCATCCATTTCTGAGAAAGAAAGCCTGAATTGTGAGTTTATATTGCAATTCTGGCTTTAATGCTCACAATTGTAAGTTTATATCATCCATTTTTGAGAAAGAAAGCCTTAATTATGAGTTTATATTGCAATTCTGGCTTTATTTCTCACAATTGTGAGTTTAAGTTATCCATTTTTGAGAAAGAAAGCCTGAATGATGAGTTTATATTGCAATTCTGGCTTTATTTCTCACAATTGTGAGTTTAAGTTATCCATTTTTGAGAAAGAAAGCCTGAATTCTGAGTTTATATTTCAATTCTGGCTTATAAACTCACAATTGTAAGTTTATTTCATCCATTTTTGAGAAAGAAAGCCTGAATTATGAGTTTATATTGCAATTCTGGCTTTAATGCTCACAACTGGAAGTTTATATCATCCATTTTTGAGAAAGAAAGCCTCAATTATGAGTTTATATTGCAATTCTGGCTTTAATGCTCACAACTGGAAGTTTATATCATCCATTTTTGAGAAAGAAAGCCTGAATTATGAGTTTATATTGCAATTCTGGCTTTATTTCTCACAATTGTGAGTATATATCATCAATTTTTTGAGAAAGAAAGCCTGAATTCTGAGTTTATATTGCAATTCTGGCTTATAAACTCACAATTGTAAGTTTATTTCATCCATTTTTGAGAAAGAAAGCCTGAATTATGAGTTTATATTGCAATTCAGGCTTTATTTCTCACAATTGTGAGTTTATGTTATCCATTTTTGAGAAAGAAAGTCTGAATTATGAGTTTATATTGCAATTCTGGCTTTATTTCTCACAATTGTGAGTATATATCATCAATTTTTTGAGAAAGAAAGCCTGAATTCTGAGTTAATTTTGCAATTCTGGCTTTAATGCTCACAATTGTAAGTTTATTTCATCCATTTTTGAGAAAGAAAGCCTGAATTATGAGTTTATATTGCAATTCTGGCTTTAATGCTCACAACTGGAAGTTTATATCATCCATTTTTGAGAAAGAAAGCCTTAATTATGAGTTTATATTGCAATTCTGGCTTTATTTCTCACAATTGTGAGTTTAAGTTATCCATTTTTGAGAAAGAAAGCCTGAATGATGAGTTTATATTGCAATTCTGGCTTTATTTCTCACAATTGTGAGTTTAAGTTATCCATTTTTGAGAAAGAAAGCCTGAATTATGAGTTTATATTGCAATTCTGGCTTTATTTCTCACAATTGTGAGTATATATCATCAATTTTTTGAGAAAGAAAGCCTGAATTCTGAGTTTATATTTCAATTCTGGCTTATAAACTCACAATTGTAAGTTTATTTCATCCATTTTTGAGAAAGAAAGCCTGAATTATGAGTTTATATTGCAATTCTGGCTTTAATGCTCACAACTGGAAGTTTATATCATCCATTTTTGAGAAAGAAAGCCTGAATTATGAGTTTATATTGCAATTCAGGCTTTATTTCTCACAATTGTGAGTATATATCATCAATTTTTTGAGAAAGAAAGCCTGAATTATGAGTTTATATTGCATTTCTGGCTTATAAACTCACAATTGTAAGTTTATTTCATCCATTTTTGAGAAAGAAAGCCTGAATTATGAGTTTATATTGCAATTCTGGCTTTAATGCACACAATTGTAAGTTTATATCATCCATTTTTGAGAAAGAAAGTCTTAATTATGAGATTATATTGCAATTCTGGCTTTATTTCTCACAACTGTGAGAATATATCATCCATTTTTGAGAAAGAAAGCCTGAATTATGAGTTTATATTGCAATTCTGGCTTTATTTCTCACAATTGTGAGTTTATGTTATCCATTTTTGTGAAAGAAAGCCTGAATTATGAGTTTATATTGCAATTCTGGCTTAATTTCTCACAATTGTGAGTATCATCAATTTTTTGAGAAAGAAAGCCTGAATTATGAGTTTATATTGCAATTCAGGCTTTATTTCTCACAATTGTAAGTTTATATCATCCATTTTTGAGAAAGAAAGCCTGAATTATGAGTTTATATTGCAATTCTGGCTTTATTTCTCACAATTGTGAGTTTATGTTATCCATTTTTGTGAAAGAAAGCCTGAATTATGAGTTTATATTGCAATTCTGGCTTAATTTCTCACAATTGTGAGTATATATCATCAATTTTTTGAGAAAGAAAGCCTGAATTATGAGTTTATATTGCAATTCAGGCTTTATTTCTCACAATTGTAAGTTTATATCATCCATTTTTGAGAAAGAAAGCCTGAATTATGAGTTTATATTGCAATTCTGGCTTTATTTCTCACAATTGTGAGCATGTATCATCAATTTTTTTGAGAAAGAAAACCTGAATTATGAGTTTATATTGCAAGTCTGGCTTATAAACTCACAATTGTAAGTTTATTTCATCCATTTTTGAGAAAGAAAGCCTGAATTATGAGTTTATATTGCAATTCTGGCTTTAATGCTCACAATTGTAAGTTTATATCATCCATTTTTGAGAAAGAAAGTCTGAATTATGAGTTTATATTGCAATTCTGGCTTTATTTCTCACAATTGTGAGTATATATCATCCATTTCTGAGAAAGAAAGCCTGAATTGTGAGTTTATATTGCAATTCTGGCTTTAATGCTCACAATTGTAAGTTTATATCATCCATTTTTGAGAAAGAAAGCCTTAATTATGAGTTTATATTGCAATTCTGGCTTTATTTCTCACAATTGTGAGTTTAAGTTATCCATTTTTGAGAAAGAAAGCCTGAATGATGAGTTTATATTGCAATTCTGGCTTTATTTCTCACAATTGTGAGTTTAAGTTATCCATTTTTGAGAAAGAAAGCCTGAATTATGAGTTTATATTGCAATTCTGGCTTTATTTCTCACAATTGTGAGTATATATCATCAATTTTTTGAGAAAGAAAGCCTGAATTCTGAGTTTATATTTCAATTCTGGCTTATAAACTCACAATTGTAAGTTTATTTCATCCATTTTTGAGAAAGAAAGCCTGAATTATGAGTTTATATTGCAATTCTGGCTTTAATGCTCACAACTGGAAGTTTATATCATCCATTTTTGAGAAAGAAAGCCTGAATTATGAGTTTATATTGCAATTCAGGCTTTATTTCTCACAATTGTGAGTATATATCATCAATTTTTTGAGAAAGAAAGCCTGAATTATGAGTTTATATTGCATTTCTGGCTTATAAACTCACAATTGTAAGTTTATTTCATCCATTTTTGAGAAAGAAAGCCTGAATTATGAGTTTATATTGCAATTCTGGCTTTAATGCACACAATTGTAAGTTTATATCATCCATTTTTGAGAAAGAAAGTCTTAATTATGAGATTATATTGCAATTCTGGCTTTATTTCTCACAACTGTGAGAATATATCATCCATTTTTGAGAAAGAAAGCCTGAATTATGAGTTTATATTGCAATTCTGGCTTTATTTCTCACAATTGTGAGTTTATGTTATCCATTTTTGTGAAAGAAAGCCTGAATTATGAGTTTATATTGCAATTCTGGCTTAATTTCTCACAATTGTGAGTATCATCAATTTTTTGAGAAAGAAAGCCTGAATTATGAGTTTATATTGCAATTCAGGCTTTATTTCTCACAATTGTAAGTTTATATCATCCATTTTTGAGAAAGAAAGCCTGAATTATGAGTTTATATTGCAATTCTGGCTTTATTTCTCACAATTGTGAGTTTATGTTATCCATTTTTGTGAAAGAAAGCCTGAATTATGAGTTTATATTGCAATTCTGGCTTAATTTCTCACAATTGTGAGTATATATCATCAATTTTTTGAGAAAGAAAGCCTGAATTATGAGTTTATATTGCAATTCAGGCTTTATTTCTCACAATTGTAAGTTTATATCATCCATTTTTGAGAAAGAAAGCCTGAATTATGAGTTTATATTGCAATTCTGGCTTTATTTCTCACAATTGTGAGCATGTATCATCAATTTTTTTGAGAAAGAAAACCTGAATTATGAGTTTATATTGCAAGTCTGGCTTATAAACTCACAATTGTAAGTTTATTTCATCCATTTTTGAGAAAGAAAGCCTGAATTATGAGTTTATATTGCAATTCTGGCTTTAATGCTCACAATTGTAAGTTTATATCATCCATTTTTGAGAAAGAAAGTCTGAATTATGAGTTTATATTGCAATTCTGGCTTTATTTCTCACAATTGTGAGTATATATCATCCATTTCTGAGAAAGAAAGCCTGAATTGTGAGTTTATATTGCAATTCTGGCTTTAATGCTCACAATTGTAAGTTTATATCATCCATTTTTGAGAAAGAAAGCCTTAATTATGAGTTTATATTGCAATTCTGGCTTTATTTCTCACAATTGTGAGTTTAAGTTATCCATTTTTGAGAAAGAAAGCCTGAATGATGAGTTTATATTGCAATTCTGGCTTTATTTCTCACAATTGTGAGTTTAAGTTATCCATTTTTGAGAAAGAAAGCCTGAATTATGAGTTTATATTGCAATTCTGGCTTTATTTCTCACAATTGTGAGTATATATCATCAATTTTTTGAGAAAGAAAGCCTGAATTCTGAGTTTATTTTTCAATTCTGGCTTATAAACTCACAATTGTAAGTTTATTTCATCCATTTTTGAGAAAGAAAGCCTGAATTATGAGTTTATATTGCAATTCTGGCTTTAATGCTCACAACTGGAAGTTTATATCATCCATTTTTGAGAAAGAAAGCCTCAATTATGAGTTTATATTGCAATTCTGGCTTTATTTCTCACAACTGTGAGTATATATCATCCATTTCTGAGAAAGAAAGCCTGAATTATGAGTTTATATTGCAATTCTGGCTTTATTTCTCACAATTGTGAGTTTAAGTTATCCATTTTTGAGAAAGAAAGCCTGAATTATGAGTTTATATTGCAATTCTGGCTTTATTTCTCACAATTGTGAGTATATATCATCAATTTTTTGAGAAAGAAAGCCTGAATTCTGAGTTTATATTGCAATTCTGGCTTATAAACTCACAATTGTAAGTTTATTTCATCCATTTTTGAGAAAGAAAGCCTGAATTATGAGTTTATATTGCAATTCTGGCTTTAATGCTCACAATTGTAAGTTTATATCATCCATTTTTGAGAAAGGAAGTCTGAATTATGAGTTTATATTGCAATTCTGGCTTTATTTCTCACAATTGTGAGTATATATCATCCATTTCTGAGAAAGAAAGCCTGAATTGTGAGTTTATATTGCAATTCTGGCTTTAATGCTCACAATTGTAAGTTTATATCATCCATTTTTGAGAAAGAAAGCCTTAATTATGAGTTTATATTGCAATTCTGGCTTTATTTCTCACAATTGTGAGTTTAAGTTATCCATTTTTGAGAAAGAAAGCCTGAATGATGAGTTTATATTGCAATTCTGGCTTTATTTCTCACAATTGTGAGTTTAAGTTATCCATTTTTGAGAAAGAAAGCCTGAATTCTGAGTTTATATTTCAATTCTGGCTTATAAACTCACAATTGTAAGTTTATTTCATCCATTTTTGAGAAAGAAAGCCTGAATTATGAGTTTATATTGCAATTCTGGCTTTAATGCTCACAACTGGAAGTTTATATCATCCATTTTTGAGAAAGAAAGCCTCAATTATGAGTTTATATTGCAATTCTGGCTTTAATGCTCACAACTGGAAGTTTATATCATCCATTTTTGAGAAAGAAAGCCTGAATTATGAGTTTATATTGCAATTCTGGCTTTATTTCTCACAATTGTGAGTATATATCATCAATTTTTTGAGAAAGAAAGCCTGAATTCTGAGTTTATATTGCAATTCTGGCTTATAAACTCACAATTGTAAGTTTATTTCATCCATTTTTGAGAAAGAAAGCCTGAATTATGAGTTTATATTGCAATTCAGGCTTTATTTCTCACAATTGTGAGTTTATGTTATCCATTTTTTAGAAAGAAAGTCTGAATTATGAGTTTATATTGCAATTCTGGCTTTATTTCTCACAATTGTGAGTATATATCATCAATTTTTTGAGAAAGAAAGCCTGAATTCTGAGTTAATTTTGCAACTCTGGCTTTAATGCTCACAATTGTAAGTTTATTTCATCCATTTTTGAGAAAGAAAGCCTGAATTATGAGTTTATATTGCAATTCTGGCTTTAATGCTCACAACTGGAAGTTTATATCATCCATTTTTGAGAAAGAAAGCCTTAATTATGAGTTTATATTGCAATTCTGGCTTTATTTCTCACAATTGTGAGTTTAAGTTATCCATTTTTGAGAAAGAAAGCCTGAATGATGAGTTTATATTGCAATTCTGGCTTTATTTCTCACAATTGTGAGTTTAAGTTATCCATTTTTGAGAAAGAAAGCCTGAATTATGAGTTTATATTGCAATTCTGGCTTTATTTCTCACAATTGTGAGTATATATCATCAATTTTTTGAGAAAGAAAGCCTGAATTCTGAGTTTATATTTCAATTCTGGCTTATAAACTCACAATTGTAAGTTTATTTCATCCATTTTTGAGAAAGAAAGCCTGAATTATGAGTTTATATTGCAATTCTGGCTTTAATGCTCACAACTGGAAGTTTATATCATCCATTTTTGAGAAAGAAAGCCTCAATTATGAGTTTATATTGCAATTCTGGCTTTATTTCTCACAACTGTGAGTATATATCATCCATTTCTGAGAAAGAAAGCCTGAATTATGAGTTTATATTGCAATTCTGGCTTTAATGCTCACAACTGGAAGTTTATATCATCCATTTTTGAGAAAGAAAGCCTCAATTATGAGTTTATATTGCAATTCTGGCTTTATTTCTCACAACTGTGAGTCATCCATTTCTGAGAAAGAAAGCCTGAATTATGAGTTTATATTGCAATTCTGGCTTTATTTCTCACAATTGTGAGTTTAAGTTATCCATTTTTGAGAAAGAAAGCCTGAATTATGAGTTTATATTGCAATTCTGGCTTTATTTCTCACAATTGTGAGTATATATCATCAATTTTTTGAGAAAGAAAGCCTGAATTCTGAGTTTATATTGCAATTCTGGCTTATAAACTCACAATTGTAAGTTTATTTCATCCATTTTTGAGAAAGAAAGCCTGAATTATGAGTTTATATTGCAATTCAGGCTTTATTTCTCACAATTGTGAGTTTATGTTATCCATTTTTGAGAAAGAAAGTCTGAATTATGAGTTTATATTGCAATTCTGGCTTTATTTCTCACAATTGTGAGTATATATCATCAATTTTTTGAGAAAGAAAGCCTGAATTCTGAGTTAATTTTGCAATTCTGGCTTTAATGCTCACAATTGTAAGTTTATATCATCCATTTTTGAGAAAGAAAGCCTCAATTATGAGTTTATATTGCAATTCTGGCTTTAATGCTCACAATTGTGAGTATATATCATCAATTTTTTGAGAAAGAAAGCCTGAATTATGAGTTTATATTGCAATTCAGGCTTTATTTCTCACAATTGTAAGTTTATATCATCCATTTTTGAGAAAGAAAGCCTGAATTATGAGTTTATATTGCAATTCTGGCTTTATTTCTCACAATTGTGAGCATGTATCATCAATTTTTTTGAGAAAGAAAGCCTGAATTATGAGTTTATATTGCAATTCTGGCTTATAAACTCACAATTGTAAGTTTATTTCATCCATTTTTGAGAAAGAAAGCCTGAATTATGAGTTTATATTGCAATTCTGGCTTTAATGCTCACAACTGTAAGTTTATATCATCCATTTTTGAGAAAGAAAGTCTGAATTATGAGTTTATATTGCAATTCTGGCTTTATTTCTCACAATTGTGAGTATATATCATCCATTTCTGAGAAAGAAAGCCTGAATTGTGAGTTTATATTGCAATTCTGGCTTTAATGCTCACAATTGTAAGTTTATATCATCCATTTTTGAGAAAGAAAGCCTTAATTATGAGTTTATATTGCAATTCTGGCTTTATTTCTCACAATTGTGAGTTTAAGTTATCCATTTTTGAGAAAGAAAGCCTGAATTATGAGTTTATATTGCAATTCTGGCTTAATTTCTCACAATTGTGAGTATATATCATCAATTTTTTGAGAAAGAAAGCCTGAATTATGAGTTTATATTGCAATTCAGGCTTTATTTCTCACAATTGTAAGTTTATATCATCCATTTTTGAGAAAGAAAGCCTGAATTATGAGTTTATATTGCAATTCTGGCTTTATTTCTCACAATTGTGAGCATGTATCATCAATTTTTTGAGAAAGAAAGCCTGAATTATGAGTTTATATTGCAATTCTGGCTTTATTTCTCACAACTGTGAGAATATATCATCCATTTTTGAGAAAGAAAGCCTGAATTATGAGTTTATATTGCAATTCTGGCTTTATTTCTCACAATTGTGCGTTTATGTTATCTATTTTTGTGAAAGAAAGCCTGAATTATGAGTTTATATTGCAATTCTGGCTTAATTTCTCACAATTGTGAGTATATATCATCAATTTTTTGAGAAAGAAAGCCTGAATTATGAGTTTATATTGCAATTCAGGCTTTATTTCTCACAATTGTAAGTTTATATCATCCATTTTTGAGAAAGAAAGCCTGAATTATGAGTTTATATTGCAATTCTGGCTTTATTTCTCACAATTGTGAGTATATATCATCCATTTCTGAGAAAGAAAGCCTGAATTGTGAGTTTATATTGCAATTCTGGCTTTAATGCTCACAATTGTAAGTTTATATCATCCATTTTTGAGAAAGAAAGCCTTAATTATGAGTTTATATTGCAATTCTGGCTTTATTTCTCACAATTGTGAGTTTAAGTTATCCATTTTTGAGAAAGAAAGCCTGAATTATGAGTTTATATTGCAATTCTGGCTTTATTTCTCACAATTGTGAGTATATATCATCAATTTTTTGAGAAAGAAAGCCTGAATTCTGAGTTTATATTGCAATTCTGGCTTATAAACTCACAATTGTAAGTTTATTTCATCCATTTTTGAGAAAGAAAGCCTGAATTATGAGTTTATATTGCAATTCAGGCTTTATTTCTCACAATTGTGAGTATATATCATCAATTTTTTGAGAAAGAAAGCCTGAATTATGAGTTTATATTGCATTTCTGGCTTATAAACTCACAATTGTAAGTTTATTTCATCCATTTTTGAGAAAGAAAGCCTGAATTATGAGTTTATATTGCAATTCTGGCTTTAATGCACACAATTGTAAGTTTATATCATCCATTTTTGAGAAAGAAAGTCTTAATTATGAGTTTATATTGCAATTCTGGCTTTATTTCTCACAATTGTGAGTTTAAGTTATCCATTTTTGAGAAAGAAAGCCTGAACGATGAGTTTATATTGCAATTCTGGCTTTATTTCTCACAATTGTGAGTATATATCATCAATTTTTTGAGAAAGAAAGCCTGAATGATGAGTTTATATTGCAATTCTGGCTTTATTTCTCACAACTGTGAGTATATATCATCCATTTCTGAGAAAGAAAGCCTGAATTATGAGTTTATATTGCAATTCTGGCTTTATTTCTCACAATTGTGAGTTTATATTATCCATTTTTGTCAAAGTAAGCCTAAATTATGAGTTTATATTGCAATTATGGCTTTATTTCTCACAATTGTGAGTATATATCATCCATTTCTGAGAAAGAAAGCCTGAATTATGAGTTAATTTTGCAATTCTGGCTTTAATGCTCACAATTGTAAGTTTATATCATCCATTTTTGAGAAAGAAAGCCTCAATTATGAGTTTATATTGCAATTCTGGCTTTAATGCTCACAATTGTAAGTTTATATCATCCATTTTTGAGAAAGAAAGCCTCAATTATGAGTTTATATTGCAATTCTAGCTTTAATGCTCACAACTGGAAGTTTATATCATCCATTGTTGAGAAAGAAAGCCTGAATTATCAGTTCATATTGCAATTCTGGCTTTATTTCTCACAACTGTGAGTATATATCATCCATTTCTGAGAAAGAAAGCCTGAATTATGAGTTTATATTGCAATTCTGGCTTTATTTCTCACAATTGTGAGTTTATGTTATCCATTTTTGTCAAAGTAAGCCTAAATTATGAGTTTATATTGCAATTCTGGCTTTATTTCTCACAATTGTGAGTATATATCATCCATTTCTGAGAAAGAAAGCCTGAACTATGAGTTAATTTTGCAATTCTGGCTTTGTTTCTCACAATTGTGAGGACATATCATCCATTTTTGAGAAAGAAAGCCGGAAATATGGGTTTAAATTGCAATTCTGGCTTTATTGCTCACAATTGCGGGTTTATATCATCCATTCCTGAGAAAGAAAGCCTGAATTATGAGTTCATATTGCAATTCTGGCTTTATTTCTCACAATTGTGAGTATATATATGACCCATTTCTGAGAAAGAAAGCCTGAATTATAAAAATTATATTGCAATTCTGGCTTTATTTCTGACAATTGTGAGTATATATCATCCATTTCTGAGAAAGAAAGCCTGAATTATGAGTTTATATTGCAATTATGGCTTTATTTCTCACAATTGTGAGTTTATGTTATCCAATTTTGAGAAAGAAAGCCTAAATTATGAGTTTATATTGTAATTCTGGCTTTATTGCTCACAATTGCTAGGTTATATCATCCATTTCTGAGAAAGAAAGCCTGAATTATGAGTTTATATTGCAATTCTGGCTTTATTTCTCACAATTGTGAGTATATATCACCCATTTCTGAGAAAGAAAGCCTGAATTATGAGTTTATATTGCAATTCTGGCTTTATTTCTCACAATTGTGAGTATATATCATCCACTTCTGAGAAAGAAAGCCTGAATTATGAGTTTATTTTGCAATTCTGGCTTTAATGCTCACAATTGTAAGTTTATATCATCCATTGTTGAGAAAGAAAGCCTGAATTATCAGTTCATATTGCAATTCTGGCTTTACTTCTCACAATTGTGAGTATATATCATCAATTTTTTGAGAAAGAAAGCCTGAATTATGAGTTTATATTGCAATTCAGGCTTTATTTCTCACAATTGTAAGTTTATTTCATCCATTTTTGAGAAAGAAAGCCTGAATTATGAGTTTATATTGCAATTCAGGCTTTATTTCTCACAATTGTGAGTATATATCATCAATTTTTTGAGAAAGAAAGCCTGAATTATGAGTTTATATTGCATTTCTGGCTTATAAACTCACAATTGTTAAGTTTATTTCATCCATTTTTGAGAAAGAAAGCCTGAATTATGTGTTTATATTGCAATTCTGGCTTTAATGCACACAATTGTAAGTTTATATCATCCATTTTTGAGAAAGAAAGTCTTAATTATGAGATTATATTGCAATTCTGGCTTTATTTCTCACAACTGTGAGAATATATCATCCATTTTTGAGAAAGAAAGCCTGAATTATGAGTTTATATTGCAATTCTGGCTTTATTTCTCACAATTGTGAGTTTATGTTATCCATTTTTGTGAAAGAAAGCCTGAATTATGAGTTTATATTGCAATTCTGGCTTAATTTCTCACAATTGTGAGTATATATCATCAATTTTTTGAGAAAGAAAGCCTGAATTATGAGTTTATATTGCAATTCTGGCTTTATTTCTCACAATTGTGAGCATGTATCATCAATTTTTTGAGAAAGAAAGCCTGAATTATGAGTTTATATTGCAATTCTGGCTTATAAACTCACAATTGTAAGTTTATTTCATCCATTTTTGAGAAAGAAAGCCTGAATTATGAGTTTATATTGCAATTCTGGCTTTAATGCTCACAATTGTAAGTTTATATCATCCATTTTTGAGAAAGAAAGCCTAAATTATGAGTTTATATTGTAATTCTGGCTTTATTGCTCACAATTGCTAGGTTATATCATCCATTTCTGAGAAAGAAAGCCTGAATTATGAGTTTATATTGCAATTATGGCTTTATTTCTAACAATTGTAAGTTTATATCATCCATTGTTGAGAAAGAAAGCCTGAATTATCAGTTCATATTGCAATTCTGGCTTTACTTCTCACAATTGTGAGTATATATCATCAATTTTTTGAGAAAGAAAGCCTGAATTATGAGTTTATATTGCAATTCAGGCTTTATTTCTCACAATTGTAAGTTTATTTCATCCATTTTTGAGAAAGAAAGCCTGAATTATGAGTTTATATTGCAATTCTGGCTTTATTTCTCACAACTGTGAGAATATATCATCCATTTTTGAGAAAGAAAGCCTGAATTATGAGTTTATATTGCAATTCTGGCTTTATTTCTCACAATTGTGAGTTTATGTTATCCATTTTTGTGAAAGAAAGCCTGAATTATGAGTTTATATTGCAATTCTGGCTTAATTTCTCACAATTGTGAGTATATATCATCAATTTTTTGAGAAAGAAAGCCTGAATTATGAGTTTATATTGCAATTCAGGCTTTATTTCTCACAATTGTAAGTTTATATCATCCATTTTTGAGAAAGAAAGCCTGAATTATGAGTTTATATTGCAATTCTGGCTTTATTTCTCACAATTGTGAGCATGTATCATCAATTTTTTGAGAAAGAAAGCCTGAATTATGAGTTTATATTGCAATTCTGGCTTATAAACTCACAATTGTAAGTTTATTTCATCCATTTTTGAGAAAGAAAGCCTGAATTATGAGTTTATATTGCAATTCTGACTTTAATGCTCACAATTGTAAGTTTATATCATCCATTTTTGAGAAAGAAAGCCTTAATTATGAGTTTATATTGCAATTCTGGCTTTATTTCTCACAATTGTGAGTTTAAGTTATCCATTTTTGAGAAAGAAAGCCTGAATTATGAGTTTATATTGCAATTCTGGCTTTATTTCTCACAATTGTGAGTATATATCATCAATTTTTTGAGAAAGAAAGCCTGAATTCTGAGTTTATATTGCAATTCTGGCTTATAAACTCACAATTGTAAGTTTATTTCATCCATTTTTGAGAAAGAAAGCCTGAATTATGAGTTTATATTGCAATTCAGGCTTTATTTCTCACAATTGTGAGTATATATCATCAATTTTTTGAGAAAGAAAGCCTGAATTATGAGTTTATATTGCATTTCTGGCTTATAAACTCACAATTGTAAGTTTATTTCATCCATTTTTGAGAAAGAAAGCCTGAATTATGAGTTTATATTGCAATTCTGGCTTTAATGCACACAATTGTAAGTTTATATCATCCATTTTTGAGAAAGAAAGTCTTAATTATGAGATTATATTGCAATTCTGGCTTTATTTCTCACAACTGTGAGAATATATCATCCATTTTTGAGAAAGAAAGCCTGAATTATGAGTTTATATTGCAATTCTGGCTTTATTTCTCACAATTGTGAGTTTATGTTATCCATTTTTGTGAAAGAAAGCCTGAATTATGAGTTTATATTGCAATTCTGGCTTAATTTCTCACAATTGTGAGTATATATCATCAATTTTTTGAGAAAGAAAGCCTGAATTATGAGTTTATATTGCAATTCAGGCTTTATTTCTCACAATTGTAAGTTTATATCATCCATTTTTGAGAAAGAAAGCCTGAATTATGAGTTTATATTGCAATTCTGGCTTTATTTCTCACAATTGTGAGCATGTATCATCAATTTTTTGAGAAAGAAAGCCTGAATTATGAGTTTATATTGCAATTCTGGCTTATAAACTCACAATTGTAAGTTTATTTCATCCATTTTTGAGAAAGAAAGCCTGAATTATGAGTTTATATTGCAATTCTGGCTTTAATGCTCACAATTGTAAGTTTATATCATCCATTTTTGAGAAAGAAAGTCTGAATTATGAGTTTATATTGCAATTCTGGCTTTATTTCTCACAATTGTGAGTATATATCATCCATTTCTGAGAAAGAAAGCCTGAATTGTGAGTTTATATTGCAATTCTGGCTTTAATGCTCACAATTGTAAGTTTATATCATCCATTTTTGAGAAAGAAAGCCTTAATTATGAGTTTATATTGCAATTCTGGCTTTATTTCTCACAATTGTGAGTTTAAGTTATCCATTTTTGAGAAAGAAAGCCTGAATGATGAGTTTATATTGCAATTCTGGCTTTATTTCTCACAATTGTGAGTATATATCATCAATTTTTTGAGAAAGAAAGCCTGAATTCTGAGTTTATATTTCAATTCTGGCTTATAAACTCACAATTGTAAGTTTATTTCATCCATTTTTGAGAAAGAAAGCCTGAATTATGAGTTTATATTGCAATTCTGGCTTTAATGCTCACAACTGGAAGTTTATATCATCCATTATTGAGAAAGAAAGCCTCAATTATGAGTTTATATTGCAATTCTGGCTTTAATGCTCACAACTGGAAGTTTATATCATCCATTGTTGAGAAAGAAAGCCTGAATTATCAGTTCATATTGCAATTCTGGCTTTATTTCTCACAACTGTGAGTATATATCATCCATTTCTGAGAAAGAAAGCCTGAATTATGAGTTTATATTGCAATTCTGGCTTTATTTCTCACAATTGTGAGTTTATATTATCCATTTTTGTCAAAGTAAGCCTAAATTATGAGTTTATATTGCAATTATGGCTTTATTTCTCACAATTGTGAGTATATATCATCCATTTCTGAGAAAGAAAGCCTGAATTATGAGTTAATTTTGCAATTCTGGCTTTAATGCTCACAATTGTAAGTTTATATCATCCATTTTTGAGAAAGAAAGCCTCAATTATGAGTTTATATTGCAATTCTGGCTTTAATGCTCACAATTGTAAGTTTATATCATCCATTTTTGAGAAAGAAAGCCTCAATTATGAGTTTATATTGCAATTCTAGCTTTAATGCTCACAACTGGAAGTTTATATCATCCATTGTTGAGAAAGAAAGCCTGAATTATCAGTTCATATTGCAATTCTGGCTTTATTTCTCACAACTGTGAGTATATATCATCCATTTCTGAGAAAGAAAGCCTGAATTATGAGTTTATATTGCAATTCTGGCTTTATTTCTCACAATTGTGAGTTTATGTTATCCATTTTTGTCAAAGTAAGCCTAAATTATGAGTTTATATTGCAATTCTGGCTTTATTTCTCACAATTGTGAGTATATATCATCCATTTCTGAGAAAGAAAGCCTGAATTATGAGTTAATTTTGCAATTCTGGCTTTGTTTCTCACAATTGTGAGGACATATCATCCATTTTTGAGAAAGAAAGCCGGAAATATGGGTTTAAATTGCAATTCTGGCTTTATTGCTCACAATTGCGGGTTTATATCATCCATTCCTGAGAAAGAAAGCCTGAATTATGAGTTCATATTGCAATTCTGGCTTTATTTCTCACAATTGTGAGTATATATATGACCCATTTCTGAGAAAGAAAGCCTGAATTATAAAAATTATATTGCAATTCTGGCTTTATTTCTGAAAATTGTGAGTATATATCATCCATTTCTGAGAAAGAAAGCCTGAATTATGAGTTTATATTGCAATTATGGCTTTATTTCTCACAATTGTGAGTTTATGTTATCCAATTTTGAGAAAGAAAGCCTAAATTATGAGTTTATATTGTAATTCTGGCTTTATTGCTCACAATTGCTAGGTTATATCATCCATTTCTGAGAAAGAAAGCCTGAATTATGAGTTTATATTGCAATTCTGGCTTTATTTCTCACAATTGTGAGTATATATCACCCATTTCTGAGAAAGAAAGCCTGAATTATGAGTTTATATTGCAATTCTGGCTTTATTTCTCACAATTGTGAGTATATATCATCCACTTCTGAGAAAGAAAGCCTGAATTATGAGTTTATTTTGCAATTCTGGCTTTAATGCTCACAATTGTAAGTTTATATCATCCATTGTTGAGAAAGAAAGCCTGAATTATCAGTTCATATTGCAATTCTGGCTTTACTTCTCACAATTGTGAGTATATATCATCAATTTTTTGAGAAAGAAAGCCTGAATTATGAGTTTATATTGCAATTCAGGCTTTATTTCTCACAATTGTAAGTTTATTTCATCCATTTTTGAGAAAGAAAGCCTGAATTATGAGTTTATATTGCAATTCTGGCTTTATTTCTCACAATTGTGAGCATGTATCATCAATTTTTTGAGAAAGAAAGCCTGAATTATGAGTTTATATTGCAATTCTGGCTTATAAACTCACAATTGTAAGTTTATTTCATCCATTTTTGAGAAAGAAAGCCTGAATTATGAGTTTATATTGCAATTCTGGCTTTAATGCTCACAATTGTAAGTTTATATCATCCATTTTTGAGAAAGAAAGTCTGAATTATGAGTTTATATTGCAATTCTGGCTTTATTTCTCACAATTGTGAGTATATATCATCCATTTCTGAGAAAGAAAGCCTGAATTGTGAGTTTATATTGCTATTCTGGCTTTAATGCTCACAATTGTAAGTTTATATCATCCATTTTTGAGAAAGAAAGCCTTAATTATGAGTTTATATTGCAATTCTGGCTTTATTTCTCACAATTGTGAGTTTAAGTTATCCATTTTTGAGAAAGAAAGCCTGAATTATGAGTTTATATTGCAATTCTGGCTTTATTTCTCACAATTGTGAGTTTAAGTTATCCATTTTTGAGAAAGAAAGCCTGAATTATGAGTTTATATTGCAATTCTGGCTTTATTTCTCACAATTGTGAGTATATATCATCAATTTTTTGAGAAAGAAAGCCTGAATTCTGAGTTTATATTGCAATTCTGGCTTATAAACTCACAATTGTAAGTTTATTTCATCCATTTTTGAGAAAGAAAGCCTGAATTATGAGTTTATATTGCAATTCAGGCTTTATTTCTCACAATTGTGAGTATATATCATCAATTTTTTGAGAAAGAAAGCCTGAATTATGAGTTTATATTGCATTTCTGGCTTATAAACTCACAATTGTAAGTTTATTTCATCCATTTTTGAGAAAGAAAGCCTGAATTATGAGTTTATATTGCAATTCTGGCTTTAATGCACACAATTGTAAGTTTATATCATCCATTTTTGAGAAAGAAAGTCTTAATTATGAGATTATATTGCAATTCTGGCTTTATTTCTCACAACTGTGAGAATATATCATCCATTTTTGAGAAAGAAAGCCTGAATTATGAGTTTATATTGCAATTCTGGCTTTATTTCTCACAATTGTGAGTTTATGTTATCCATTTTTGTGAAAGAAAGCCTGAATTATGAGTTTATATTGCAATTCTGGCTTAATTTCTCACAATTGTGAGTATATATCATCAATTTTTTGAGAAAGAAAGCCTGAATTATGAGTTTATATTGCAATTCTGGCTTTATTTCTCACAATTGTGAGCATGTATCATCAATTTTTTGAGAAAGAAAGCCTGAATTATGAGTTTATATTGCAATTCTGGCTTATAAACTCACAATTGTAAGTTTATTTCATCCATTTTTGAGAAAGAAAGCCTGAATTATGAGTTTATATTGCAATTCTGGCTTTAATGCTCACAATTGTAAGTTTATATCATCCATTTTTGAGAAAGAAAGCCTAAATTATGAGTTTATATTGTAATTCTGGCTTTATTGCTCACAATTGCTAGGTTATATCATCCATTTCTGAGAAAGAAAGCCTGAATTATGAGTTTATATTGCAATTATGGCTTTATTTCTCACAATTGTGAGTATATATCACCCATTTCTGAGAAAGAAAGCCTGAATTATGAGTTTATATTGCAATTCTGGCTTTAATGCTCACAATTGTAAGTTTATATCATCCATTGTTGAGAAAGAAAGCCTGAATTATCAGTTCATATTGCAATTCTGGCTTTACTTCTCACAATTGTGAGTATATATCATCAATTTTTTGAGAAAGAAAGCCTGAATTATGAGTTTATATTGCAATTCAGGCTTTATTTCTCACAATTGTAAGTTTATTTCATCCATTTTTGAGAAAGAAAGCCTGAATTATGAGTTTATATTGCAATTCTGGCTTTATTTCTCACAACTGTGAGAATATATCATCCATTTTTGAGAAAGAAAGCCTGAATTATGAGTTTATATTGCAATTCTGGCTTTATTTCTCACAATTGTGAGTTTATGTTATCCATTTTTGTGAAAGAAAGCCTGAATTATGAGTTTATATTGCAATTCTGGCTTAATTTCTCACAATTGTGAGTATATATCATCAATTTTTTGAGAAAGAAAGCCTGAATTATGAGTTTATATTGCAATTCTGGCTTTATTTCTCACAATTGTAAGTTTATATCATCCATTTTTGAGAAAGAAAGCCTGAATTATGAGTTTATATTGCAATTCTGGCTTTATTTCTCACAATTGTGAGCATGTATCATCAATTTTTTGAGAAAGAAAGCCTGAATTATGAGTTTATATTGCAATTCTGGCTTATAAACTCACAATTGTAAGTTTATTTCATCCATTTTTGAGAAAGAAAGCCTGAATTATGAGTTTATATTGCAATTCTGACTTTAATGCTCACAATTGTAAGTTTATATCATCCATTTTTGAGAAAGAAAGCCTAAATTATGAGTTTATATTGTAATTCTGGCTTTATTGCTCACAATTGCTAGGTTATATCATCCATTTCTGAGAAAGAAAGCCTGAATTATGAGTTTATATTGCAATTATGGCTTTATTTCTCACAATTGTGAGTATATATCACCCATTTCTGAGAAAGAAAGCCTGAATTATGAGTTTATATTGCAATTCTGGCTTTAATGCTCACAATTGTAAGTTTATATCATCCATTGTTGAGAAAGAAAGCCTGAATTATCAGTTCATATTGCAATTCTGGCTTTACTTCTCACAATTGTGAGTATATATCATCAATTTTTTGAGAAAGAAAGCCTGAATTATGAGTTTATATTGCAATTCAGGCTTTATTTCTCACAATTGTAAGTTTATTTCATCCATTTTTGAGAAAGAAAGCCTGAATTATGAGTTTATATTGCAATTCTGGCTTTATTTCTCACAATTGTGAGCATGTATCATCAATTTTTTGAGAAAGAAAGCCTGAATTATGAGTTTATATTGCAATTCTGGCTTATAAACTCACAATTGTAAGTTTATTTCATGCATTTTTGAGAAAGAAAGCCTGAATTATGAGTTTATATTGCAATTCTGGCTTTAATGCTCACAATTGTAAGTTTATATCATCCATTTTTGAGAAAGAAAGTCTGAATTATGAGTTTATATTGCAATTCTGGCTTTATTTCTCACAATTGTGAGTATATATCATCCATTTCTGAGAAAGAAAGCCTGAATTGTGAGTTTATATTGCAATTCTGGCTTTATTTCTCACAATTGTGAGTTTAAGTTATCCATTTTTGAGAAAGAAAGCCTGAATTATGAGTTTATATTGCAATTCTGGCTTTATTTCTCACAATTGTGAGTATATATCATCAATTTTTTGAGAAAGAAAGCCTGAATTCTGAGTTTATATTGCAATTCTGGCTTATAAACTCACAATTGTAAGTTTATTTCATCCATTTTTGAGAAAGAAAGCCTGAATTATGAGTTTATATTGCAATTCAGGCTTTATTTCTCACAATTGTGAGTATATATCATCAATTTTTTGAGAAAGAAAGCCTGAATTATGAGTTTATATTGCATTTCTGGCTTATAAACTCACAATTGTAAGTTTATTTCATCCATTTTTGAGAAAGAAAGCCTGAATTATGAGTTTATATTGCAATTCTGGCTTTAATGCACACAATTGTAAGTTTATATCATCCATTTTTGAGAAAGAAAGTCTTAATTATGAGATTATATTGCAATTCTGGCTTTATTTCTCACAACTGTGAGAATATATCATCCATTTTTGAGAAAGAAAGCCTGAATTATGAGTTTATATTGCAATTCTGGCTTTATTTCTCACAATTGTGAGTTTATGTTATCCATTTTTGTGAAAGAAAGCCTGAATTATGAGTTTATATTGCAATTCTGGCTTAATTTCTCACAATTGTGAGTATATATCATCAATTTTTTGAGAAAGAAAGCCTGAATTATGAGTTTATATTGCAATTCAGGCTTTATTTCTCACAATTGTAAGTTTATATCATCCATTTTTGAGAAAGAAAGCCTGAATTATGAGTTTATATTGCAATTCTGGCTTTATTTCTCACAATTGTGAGCATGTATCATCAATTTTTTTGAGAAAGAAAGCCTGAATTATGAGTTTATATTGCAATTCTGGCTTATAAACTCACAATTGTAAGTTTATTTCATCCATTTTTGAGAAAGAAAGCCTGAATTATGAGTTTATATTGCAATTCTGGCTTTAATGCTCACAATTGTAAGTTTATATCATCCATTTTTGAGAAAGAAAGTCTGAATTATGAGTTTATATTGCAATTCTGGCTTTATTTCTCACAATTGTGAGTATATATCATCCATTTCTGAGAAAGAAAGCCTGAATTGTGAGTTTATATTGCAATTCTGGCTTTAATGCTCACAATTGTAAGTTTATATCATCCATTTTTGAGAAAGAAAGCCTTAATTATGAGTTTATATTGCAATTCTGGCTTTATTTCTCACAATTGTGAGTTTAAGTTATCCATTTTTGAGAAAGAAAGCCTGAATGATGAGTTTATATTGCAATTCTGGCTTTATTTCTCACAATTGTGAGTATATATCATCAATTTTTTGAGAAAGAAAGCCTGAATTCTGAGTTTATATTTCAATTCTGGCTTATAAACTCACAATTGTAAGTTTATTTCATCCATTTTTGAGAAAGAAAGCCTGAATTATGAGTTTATATTGCAATTCTGGCTTTAATGCTCACAACTGGAAGTTTATATCATCCATTTTTGAGAAAGAAAGCCTCAATTATGAGTTTATATTGCAATTCTGGCTTTAATGCTCACAACTGGAAGTTTATATCATCCATTGTTGAGAAAGAAAGCCTGAATTATCAGTTCATATTGCAATTCTGGCTTTATTTCTCACAACTGTGAGTATATATCATCCATTTCTGAGAAAGAAAGCCTGAATTATGAGTTTATATTGCAATTCTGGCTTTATTTCTCACAATTGTGAGTTTATATTATCCATTTTTGTCAAAGTAAGCCTAAATTATGAGTTTATATTGCAATTATGGCTTTATTTCTCACAATTGTGAGTATATATCATCCATTTCTGAGAAAGAAAGCCTGAATTATGAGTTAATTTTGCAATTCTGGCTTTAATGCTCACAATTGTAAGTTTATATCATCCATTTTTGAGAAAGAAAGCCTCAATTATGAGTTTATATTGCAATTCTGGCTTTAATGCTCACAATTGTAAGTTTATATCATCCATTTTTGAGAAAGAAAGCCTCAATTATGAGTTTATATTGCAATTCTAGCTTTAATGCTCACAACTGGAAGTTTATATCATCCATTGTTGAGAAAGAAAGCCTGAATTATCAGTTCATATTGCAATTCTGGCTTTATTTCTCACAACTGTGAGTATATATCATCCATTTCTGAGAAAGAAAGCCTGAATTATGAGTTTATATTGCAATTCTGGCTTTATTTCTCACAATTGTGAGTTTATGTTATCCATTTTTGTCAAAGTAAGCCTAAATTATGAGTTTATATTGCAATTCTGGCTTTATTTCTCACAATTGTGAGTATATATCATCCATTTCTGAGAAAGAAAGCCTGAATTATGAGTTAATTTTGCAATTCTGGCTTTGTTTCTCACAATTGTGAGGACATATCATCCATTTTTGAGAAAGAAAGCCGGAAATATGGGTTTAAATTGCAATTCTGGCTTTATTGCTCACAATTGCGGGTTTATATCATCCATTCCTGAGAAAGAAAGCCTGAATTATGAGTTCATATTGCAATTCTGGCTTTATTTCTCACAATTGTGAGTATATATATGACCCATTTCTGAGAAAGAAAGCCTGAATTATAAAAATTATATTGCAATTCTGGCTTTATTTCTGACAATTGTGAGTATATATCATCCATTTCTGAGAAAGAAAGCCTGAATTATGAGTTTATATTGCAATTATGGCTTTATTTCTCACAATTGTGAGTTTATGTTATCCAATTTTGAGAAAGAAAGCCTAAATTATGAGTTTATATTGTAATTCTGGCTTTATTGCTCACAATTGCTAGGTTATATCATCCATTTCTGAGAAAGAAAGCCTGAATTATGAGTTTATATTGCAATTCTGGCTTTATTTCTCACAATTGTGAGTATATATCACCCATTTCTGAGAAAGAAAGCCTGAATTATGAGTTTATATTGCAATTCTGGCTTTATTTCTCACAATTGTGAGTATATATCATCCACTTCTGAGAAAGAAAGCCTGAATTATGAGTTTATTTTGCAATTCTGGCTTTAATGCTCACAATTGTAAGTTTATATCATCCATTGTTGAGAAAGAAAGCCTGAATTATCAGTTCATATTGCAATTCTGGCTTTACTTCTCACAATTGTGAGTATATATCATCAATTTTTTGAGAAAGAAAGCCTGAATTATGAGTTTATATTGCAATTCAGGCTTTATTTCTCACAATTGTAAGTTTATTTCATCCATTTTTGAGAAAGAAAGCCTGAATTATGAGTTTATATTGCAATTCTGGCTTTATTTCTCACAATTGTGAGCATGTATCATCAATTTTTTGAGAAAGAAAGCCTGAATTATGAGTTTATATTGCAATTCTGGCTTATAAACTCACAATTGTAAGTTTATTTCATCCATTTTTGAGAAAGAAAGCCTGAATTATGAGTTTATATTGCAATTCTGGCTTTAATGCTCACAATTGTAAGTTTATATCATCCATTTTTGAGAAAGAAAGTCTGAATTATGAGTTTATATTGCAATTCTGGCTTTATTTCTCACAATTGTGAGTATATATCATCCATTTCTGAGAAAGAAAGCCTGAATTGTGAGTTTATATTGCTATTCTGGCTTTAATGCTCACAATTGTAAGTTTATATCATCCATTTTTGAGAAAGAAAGCCTTAATTATGAGTTTATATTGCAATTCTGGCTTTATTTCTCACAATTGTGAGTTTAAGTTATCCATTTTTGAGAAAGAAAGCCTGAATTATGAGTTTATATTGCAATTCTGGCTTTATTTCTCACAATTGTGAGTTTAAGTTATCCATTTTTGAGAAAGAAAGCCTGAATTATGAGTTTATATTGCAATTCTGGCTTTATTTCTCACAATTGTGAGTATATATCATCAATTTTTTGAGAAAGAAAACCTGAATTCTGAGTTTATATTGCAATTCTGGCTTATAAACTCACAATTGTAAGTTTATTTCATCCATTTTTGAGAAAGAAAGCCTGAATTATGAGTTTATATTGCAATTCAGGCTTTATTTCTCACAATTGTGAGTATATATCATCAATTTTTTGAGAAAGAAAGCCTGAATTATGAGTTTATATTGCATTTCTGGCTTATAAACTCACAATTGTAAGTTTATTTCATCCATTTTTGAGAAAGAAAGCCTGAATTATGAGTTTATATTGCAATTCTGGCTTTAATGCACACAATTGTAAGTTTATATCATCCATTTTTGAGAAAGAAAGTCTTAATTAAGAGATTATATTGCAATTCTGGCTTTATTTCTCACAACTGTGAGAATATATCATCCATTTTTGAGAAAGAAAGCCTGAATTATGAGTTTATATTGCAATTCTGGCTTTATTTCTCACAATTGTGAGTTTATGTTATCCATTTTTGTGAAAGAAAGCCTGAATTATGAGTTTATATTGCAATTCTGGCTTAATTTCTCACAATTGTGAGTATCATCAATTTTTTGAGAAAGAAAGCCTGAATTATGAGTTTATATTGCAATTCAGGCTTTATTTCTCACAATTGTAAGTTTATATCATCCATTTTTGAGAAAGAAAGCCTGAATTATGAGTTTATATTGCAATTCTGGCTTTATTTCTCACAATTGTGAGTATATATCATCCATTTCTGAGAAAGAAAGCCTGAATTGTGAGTTTATATTGCTATTCTGGCTTTAATGCTCACAATTGTAAGTTTATATCATCCATTTTTGAGAAAGAAAGCCTTAATTATGAGTTTATATTGCAATTCTGGCTTTATTTCTCACAATTGTGAGTTTAAGTTATCCATTTTTGAGAAAGAAAGCCTGAATTATGAGTTTATATTGCAATTCTGGCTTTATTTCTCACAATTGTGAGTTTAAGTTATCCATTTTTGAGAAAGAAAGCCTGAATTATGAGTTTATATTGCAATTCTGGCTTTATTTCTCACAATTGTGAGTATATATCATCAATTTTTTGAGAAAGAAAGCCTGAATTCTGAGTTTATATTGCAATTCTGGCTTATAAACTCACAATTGTAAGTTTATTTCATCCATTTTTGAGAAAGAAAGCCTGAATTATGAGTTTATATTGCAATTCAGGCTTTATTTCTCACAATTGTGAGTATATATCATCAATTTTTTGAGAAAGAAAGCCTGAATTATGAGTTTATATTGCATTTCTGGCTTATAAACTCACAATTGTAAGTTTATTTCATCCATTTTTGAGAAAGAAAGCCTGAATTATGAGTTTATATTGCAATTCTGGCTTTAATGCACACAATTGTAAGTTTATATCATCCATTTTTGAGAAAGAAAGTCTTAATTATGAGATTATATTGCAATTCTGGCTTTATTTCTCACAACTGTGAGAATATATCATCCATTTTTGAGAAAGAAAGCCTGAATTATGAGTTTATATTGCAATTCTGGCTTTATTTCTCACAATTGTGAGTTTATGTTATCCATTTTTGTGAAAGAAAGCCTGAATTATGAGTTTATATTGCAATTCTGGCTTAATTTCTCACAATTGTGAGTATATATCATCAATTTTTTGAGAAAGAAAGCCTGAATTATGAGTTTATATTGCAATTCTGGCTTTATTTCTCACAATTGTGAGCATGTATCATCAATTTTTTGAGAAAGAAAGCCTGAATTATGAGTTTATATTGCAATTCTGGCTTATAAACTCACAATTGTAAGTTTATTTCATCCATTTTTGAGAAAGAAAGCCTGAATTATGAGTTTATATTGCAATTCTGGCTTTAATGCTCACAATTGTAAGTTTATATCATCCATTTTTGAGAAAGAAAGCCTAAATTATGAGTTTATATTGTAATTCTGGCTTTATTGCTCACAATTGCTAGGTTATATCATCCATTTCTGAGAAAGAAAGCCTGAATTATGAGTTTATATTGCAATTATGGCTTTATTTCTCACAATTGTGAGTATATATCACCCATTTCTGAGAAAGAAAGCCTGAATTATGAGTTTATATTGCAATTCTGGCTTTAATGCTCACAATTGTAAGTTTATATCATCCATTGTTGAGAAAGAAAGCCTGAATTATCAGTTCATATTGCAATTCTGGCTTTACTTCTCACAATTGTGAGTATATATCATCAATTTTTTGAGAAAGAAAGCCTGAATTATGAGTTTATATTGCAATTCAGGCTTTATTTCTCACAATTGTAAGTTTATTTCATCCATTTTTGAGAAAGAAAGCCTGAATTATGAGTTTATATTGCAATTCTGGCTTTATTTCTCACAACTGTGAGAATATATCATCCATTTTTGAGAAAGAAAGCCTGAATTATGAGTTTATATTGCAATTCTGGCTTTATTTCTCACAATTGTGAGTTTATGTTATCCATTTTTGTGAAAGAAAGCCTGAATTATGAGTTTATATTGCAATTCTGGCTTAATTTCTCACAATTGTGAGTATATATCATCAATTTTTTGAGAAAGAAAGCCTGAATTATGAGTTTATATTGCAATTCAGGCTTTATTTCTCACAATTGTAAGTTTATATCATCCATTTTTGAGAAAGAAAGCCTGAATTATGAGTTTATATTGCAATTCTGGCTTTATTTCTCACAATTGTGAGCATGTATCATCAATTTTTTGAGAAAGAAAGCCTGAATTATGAGTTTATATTGCAATTCTGGCTTATAAACTCACAATTGTAAGTTTATTTCATCCATTTTTGAGAAAGAAAGCCTGAATTATGAGTTTATATTGCAATTCTGACTTTAATGCTCACAATTGTAAGTTTATATCATCCATTTTTGAGAAAGAAAGCCTAAATTATGAGTTTATATTGTAATTCTGGCTTTATTGCTCACAATTGCTAGGTTATATCATCCATTTCTGAGAAAGAAAGCCTGAATTATGAGTTTATATTGCAATTATGGCTTTATTTCTCACAATTGTGAGTATATATCACCCATTTCTGAGAAAGAAAGCCTGAATTATGAGTTTATATTGCAATTCTGGCTTTAATGCTCACAATTGTAAGTTTATATCATCCATTGTTGAGAAAGAAAGCCTGAATTATCAGTTCATATTGCAATTCTGGCTTTACTTCTCACAATTGTGAGTATATATCATCAATTTTTTGAGAAAGAAAGCCTGAATTATGAGTTTATATTGCAATTCAGGCTTTATTTCTCACAATTGTAAGTTTATTTCATCCATTTTTGAGAAAGAAAGCCTGAATTATGAGTTTATATTGCAATTCTGGCTTTATTTCTCACAATTGTGAGCATGTATCATCAATTTTTTGAGAAAGAAAGCCTGAATTATGAGTTTATATTGCAATTCTGGCTTATAAACTCACAATTGTAAGTTTATTTCATGCATTTTTGAGAAAGAAAGCCTGAATTATGAGTTTATATTGCAATTCTGGCTTTAATGCTCACAATTGTAAGTTTATATCATCCATTTTTGAGAAAGAAAGTCTGAATTATGAGTTTATATTGCAATTCTGGCTTTATTTCTCACAATTGTGAGTATATATCATCCATTTCTGAGAAAGAAAGCCTGAATTGTGAGTTTATATTGCAATTCTGGCTTTATTTCTCACAATTGTGAGTTTAAGTTATCCATTTTTGAGAAAGAAAGCCTGAATTATGAGTTTATATTGCAATTCTGGCTTTATTTCTCACAATTGTGAGTATATATCATCAATTTTTTGAGAAAGAAAGCCTGAATTCTGAGTTTATATTGCAATTCTGGCTTATAAACTCACAATTGTAAGTTTATTTCATCCATTTTTGAGAAAGAAAGCCTGAATTATGAGTTTATATTGCAATTCAGGCTTTATTTCTCACAATTGTGAGTATATATCATCAATTTTTTGAGAAAGAAAGCCTGAATTATGAGTTTATATTGCATTTCTGGCTTATAAACTCACAATTGTAAGTTTATTTCATCCATTTTTGAGAAAGAAAGCCTGAATTATGAGTTTATATTGCAATTCTGGCTTTAATGCACACAATTGTAAGTTTATATCATCCATTTTTGAGAAAGAAAGTCTTAATTATGAGATTATATTGCAATTCTGGCTTTATTTCTCACAACTGTGAGAATATATCATCCATTTTTGAGAAAGAAAGCCTGAATTATGAGTTTATATTGCAATTCTGGCTTTATTTCTCACAATTGTGAGTTTATGTTATCCATTTTTGTGAAAGAAAGCCTGAATTATGAGTTTATATTGCAATTCTGGCTTAATTTCTCACAATTGTGAGTATATATCATCAATTTTTTGAGAAAGAAAGCCTGAATTATGAGTTTATATTGCAATTCAGGCTTTATTTCTCACAATTGTAAGTTTATATCATCCATTTTTGAGAAAGAAAGCCTGAATTATGAGTTTATATTGCAATTCTGGCTTTATTTCTCACAATTGTGAGCATGTATCATCAATTTTTTTGAGAAAGAAAGCCTGAATTATGAGTTTATATTGCAATTCTGGCTTATAAACTCACAATTGTAAGTTTATTTCATCCATTTTTGAGAAAGAAAGCCTGAATTATGAGTTTATATTGCAATTCTGGCTTTAATGCTCACAATTGTAAGTTTATATCATCCATTTTTGAGAAAGAAAGTCTGAATTATGAGTTTATATTGCAATTCTGGCTTTATTTCTCACAATTGTGAGTATATATCATCCATTTCTGAGAAAGAAAGCCTGAATTGTGAGTTTATATTGCAATTCTGGCTTTAATGCTCACAATTGTAAGTTTATATCATCCATTTTTGAGAAAGAAAGCCTTAATTATGAGTTTATATTGCAATTCTGGCTTTATTTCTCACAATTGTGAGTTTAAGTTATCCATTTTTGAGAAAGAAAGCCTGAATGATGAGTTTATATTGCAATTCTGGCTTTATTTCTCACAATTGTGAGTATATATCATCAATTTTTTGAGAAAGAAAGCCTGAATTCTGAGTTTATATTTCAATTCTGGCTTATAAACTCACAATTGTAAGTTTATTTCATCCATTTTTGAGAAAGAAAGCCTGAATTATGAGTTTATATTGCAATTCTGGCTTTAATGCTCACAACTGGAAGTTTATATCATCCATTTTTGAGAAAGAAAGCCTCAATTATGAGTTTATATTGCAATTCTGGCTTTAATGCTCACAACTGGAAGTTTATATCATCCATTGTTGAGAAAGAAAGCCTGAATTATCAGTTCATATTGCAATTCTGGCTTTATTTCTCACAACTGTGAGTATATATCATCCATTTCTGAGAAAGAAAGCCTGAATTATGAGTTTATATTGCAATTCTGGCTTTATTTCTCACAATTGTGAGTTTATATTATCCATTTTTGTCAAAGTAAGCCTAAATTATGAGTTTATATTGCAATTATGGCTTTATTTCTCACAATTGTGAGTATATATCATCCATTTCTGAGAAAGAAAGCCTGAATTATGAGTTAATTTTGCAATTCTGGCTTTAATGCTCACAATTGTAAGTTTATATCATCCATTTTTGAGAAAGAAAGCCTCAATTATGAGTTTATATTGCAATTCTGGCTTTAATGCTCACAATTGTAAGTTTATATCATCCATTTTTGAGAAAGAAAGCCTCAATTATGAGTTTATATTGCAATTCTAGCTTTAATGCTCACAACTGGAAGTTTATATCATCCATTGTTGAGAAAGAAAGCCTGAATTATCAGTTCATATTGCAATTCTGGCTTTATTTCTCACAACTGTGAGTATATATCATCCATTTCTGAGAAAGAAAGCCTGAATTATGAGTTTATATTGCAATTCTGGCTTTATTTCTCACAATTGTGAGTTTATGTTATCCATTTTTGTCAAAGTAAGCCTAAATTATGAGTTTATATTGCAATTCTGGCTTTATTTCTCACAATTGTGAGTATATATCATCCATTTCTGAGAAAGAAAGCCTGAATTATGAGTTAATTTTGCAATTCTGGCTTTGTTTCTCACAATTGTGAGGACATATCATCCATTTTTGAGAAAGAAAGCCGGAAATATGGGTTTAAATTGCAATTCTGGCTTTATTGCTCACAATTGCGGGTTTATATCATCCATTCCTGAGAAAGAAAGCCTGAATTATGAGTTCATATTGCAATTCTGGCTTTATTTCTCACAATTGTGAGTATATATATGACCCATTTCTGAGAAAGAAAGCCTGAATTATAAAAATTATATTGCAATTCTGGCTTTATTTCTGACAATTGTGAGTATATATCATCCATTTCTGAGAAAGAAAGCCTGAATTATGAGTTTATATTGCAATTATGGCTTTATTTCTCACAATTGTGAGTTTATGTTATCCAATTTTGAGAAAGAAAGCCTAAATTATGAGTTTATATTGTAATTCTGGCTTTATTGCTCACAATTGCTAGGTTATATCATCCATTTCTGAGAAAGAAAGCCTGAATTATGAGTTTATATTGCAATTCTGGCTTTATTTCTCACAATTGTGAGTATATATCACCCATTTCTGAGAAAGAAAGCCTGAATTATGAGTTTATATTGCAATTCTGGCTTTATTTCTCACAATTGTGAGTATATATCATCCACTTCTGAGAAAGAAAGCCTGAATTATGAGTTTATTTTGCAATTCTGGCTTTAATGCTCACAATTGTAAGTTTATATCATCCATTGTTGAGAAAGAAAGCCTGAATTATCAGTTCATATTGCAATTCTGGCTTTACTTCTCACAATTGTGAGTATATATCATCAATTTTTTGAGAAAGAAAGCCTGAATTATGAGTTTATATTGCAATTCAGGCTTTATTTCTCACAATTGTAAGTTTATTTCATCCATTTTTGAGAAAGAAAGCCTGAATTATGAGTTTATATTGCAATTCTGGCTTTATTTCTCACAATTGTGAGCATGTATCATCAATTTTTTGAGAAAGAAAGCCTGAATTATGAGTTTATATTGCAATTCTGGCTTATAAACTCACAATTGTAAGTTTATTTCATCCATTTTTGAGAAAGAAAGCCTGAATTATGAGTTTATATTGCAATTCTGGCTTTAATGCTCACAATTGTAAGTTTATATCATCCATTTTTGAGAAAGAAAGTCTGAATTATGAGTTTATATTGCAATTCTGGCTTTATTTCTCACAATTGTGAGTATATATCATCCATTTCTGAGAAAGAAAGCCTGAATTGTGAGTTTATATTGCTATTCTGGCTTTAATGCTCACAATTGTAAGTTTATATCATCCATTTTTGAGAAAGAAAGCCTTAATTATGAGTTTATATTGCAATTCTGGCTTTATTTCTCACAATTGTGAGTTTAAGTTATCCATTTTTGAGAAAGAAAGCCTGAATTATGAGTTTATATTGCAATTCTGGCTTTATTTCTCACAATTGTGAGTTTAAGTTATCCATTTTTGAGAAAGAAAGCCTGAATTATGAGTTTATATTGCAATTCTGGCTTTATTTCTCACAATTGTGAGTATATATCATCAATTTTTTGAGAAAGAAAACCTGAATTCTGAGTTTATATTGCAATTCTGGCTTATAAACTCACAATTGTAAGTTTATTTCATCCATTTTTGAGAAAGAAAGCCTGAATTATGAGTTTATATTGCAATTCAGGCTTTATTTCTCACAATTGTGAGTATATATCATCAATTTTTTGAGAAAGAAAGCCTGAATTATGAGTTTATATTGCATTTCTGGCTTATAAACTCACAATTGTAAGTTTATTTCATCCATTTTTGAGAAAGAAAGCCTGAATTATGAGTTTATATTGCAATTCTGGCTTTAATGCACACAATTGTAAGTTTATATCATCCATTTTTGAGAAAGAAAGTCTTAATTAAGAGATTATATTGCAATTCTGGCTTTATTTCTCACAACTGTGAGAATATATCATCCATTTTTGAGAAAGAAAGCCTGAATTATGAGTTTATATTGCAATTCTGGCTTTATTTCTCACAATTGTGAGTTTATGTTATCCATTTTTGTGAAAGAAAGCCTGAATTATGAGTTTATATTGCAATTCTGGCTTAATTTCTCACAATTGTGAGTATCATCAATTTTTTGAGAAAGAAAGCCTGAATTATGAGTTTATATTGCAATTCAGGCTTTATTTCTCACAATTGTAAGTTTATATCATCCATTTTTGAGAAAGAAAGCCTGAATTATGAGTTTATATTGCAATTCTGGCTTTATTTCTCACAATTGTGAGCATGTATCATCAATTTTTTGAGAAAGAAAGCCTGAATTATGAGTTTATATTGCAATTCTGGCTTATAAACTCACAATTGTAAGTTTATTTCATCCATTTTTGAGAAAGAAAGCCTGAATTATGAGTTTATATTGCAATTCTGGCTTTAATGCTCACAATTGTAAGTTTATATCATCCATTTTTGAGAAAGAAAGCCTAAATTATGAGTTTATATTGTAATTCTGGCTTTATTGCTCACAATTGCTAGGTTATATCATCCATTTCTGAGAAAGAAAGCCTGAATTATGAGTTTATATTGCAATTATGGCTTTATTTCTCACAATTGTGAGTATATATCACCCATTTCTGAGAAAGAAAGCCTGAATTATGAGTTTATATTGCAATTCTGGCTTTAATGCTCACAATTGTGAGTATATATCATCAATTTTTTGAGAAAGAAAGCCTGAATTATGAGTTTATATTGCAATTCAGGCTTTATTTCTCACAATTGTAAGTTTATTTCATCCATTTTTGAGAAAGAAAGCCTGAATTATGAGTTTATATTGCAATTCTGGCTTTATTTCTCACAACTGTGAGAATATATCATCCATTTTTGAGAAAGAAAGCCTGAATTATGAGTTTATATTGCAATTCTGGCTTTATTTCTCACAATTGTGAGTTTATGTTATCCATTTTTGTGAAAGAAAGCCTGAATTATGAGTTTATATTGCAATTCTGGCTTAATTTCTCACAATTGTGAGTATATATCATCAATTTTTTGAGAAAGAAAGCCTGAATTATGAGTTTATATTGCAATTCAGGCTTTATTTCTCACAATTGTAAGTTTATATCATCCATTTTTGAGAAAGAAAGCCTGAATTATGAGTTTATAATGCAATTCTGGCTTTATTTCTCACAATTGTGAGCATGTATCATCAATTTTTTGAGAAAGAAAGCCTGAATTATGAGTTTATATTGCAATTCTGGCTTATAAACTCACAATTGTAAGTTTATTTCATCCATTTTTGAGAAAGAAAGCCTGAATTATGAGTTTATATTGCAATTCTGGCTTTAATGCTCACAATTGTAAGTTTATATCATCCATTTTTGAGAAAGAAAGCCTAAATTATGAGTTTATATTGTAATTCTGGCTTTATTGCTCACAATTGCTAGGTTATATCATCCATTTCTGAGAAAGAAAGCCTGAATTATGAGTTTATATTGCAATTATGGCTTTATTTCTCACAATTGTGAGTATATATCACCCATTTCTGAGAAAGTAAGCCTGAATTATGAGTTTATATTGCAATTCTGGCTTTAATGCTCACAATTGTAAGTTTATATCATCCATTGTTGAGAAAGAAAGCCTGAATTATCAGTTCATATTGCAATTCTGGCTTTACTTCTCACAATTGTGAGTATATATCATCAATTTTTTGAGAAAGAAAGCCTGAATTATGAGTTTATATTGCAATTCAGGCTTTATTTCTCACAATTGTAAGTTTATTTCATCCATTTTTGAGAAAGAAAGCCTGAATTATGAGTTTATATTGCAATTCTGGCTTTATTTCTCACAATTGTGAGCATGTATCATCAATTTTTTGAGAAAGAAAGCCTGAATTATGAGTTTATATTGCAATTCTGGCTTATAAACTCACAATTGTAAGTTTATTTCATGCATTTTTGAGAAAGAAAGCCTGAATTATGAGTTTATATTGCAATTCTGGCTTTAATGCTCACAATTGTAAGTTTATATCATCCATTTTTGAGAAAGAAAGTCTGAATTATGAGTTTATATTGCAATTCTGGCTTTATTTCTCACAATTGTGAGTATATATCATCCATTTCTGAGAAAGAAAGCCTGAATTGTGAGTTTATATTGCAATTCTGGCTTTAATGCTCACAATTGTAAGTTTATATCATCCATTTTTGAGAAAGAAAGCCTTAATTATGAGTTTATATTGCAATTCTGGCTTTATTTCTCACAATTGTGAGTTTAAGTTATCCATTTTTGAGAAAGAAAGCCTGAATTATGAGTTTATATTGCAATTCTGGCTTTATTTCTCACAATTGTGAGTTTAAGTTATCCATTTTTGAGAAAGAAAGCCTGAATTATGAGTTTATATTGCAATTCTGGCTTTATTTCTCACAATTGTGAGTATATATCATCAATTTTTTGAGAAAGAAAGCCTGAATTCTGAGTTTATATTGCAATTCTGGCTTATAAACTCACAATTGTAAGTTTATTTCATCCATTTTTGAGAAAGAAAGCCTGAATTATGAGTTTATATTGCAATTCAGGCTTTATTTCTCACAATTGTAAGTTTATATCATCCATTTTTGAGAAAGAAAGCCTGAATTATGAGTTTATATTGCAATTCTGGCTTTATTTCTCACAATTGTGAGCATGTATCATCAATTTTTTGAGAAAGAAAGCCTGAATTATGAGTTTATATTGCAATTCTGGCTTATAAACTCACAATTGTAAGTTTATTTCATCCATTTTTGAGAAAGAAAGCCTGAATTATGAGTTTATATTGCAATTCTGGCTTTAATGCTCACAATTGTAAGTTTATATCATCCATTTTTGAGAAAGAAAGCCTAAATTATGAGTTTATATTGTAATTCTGGCTTTATTGCTCACAATTGCTAGGTTATATCATCCATTTCTGAGAAAGAAAGCCTGAATTATGAGTTTATATTGCAATTATGGCTTTATTTCTCACAATTGTGAGTATATATCACCCATTTCTGAGAAAGTAAGCCTGAATTATGAGTTTATATTGCAATTCTGGCTTTAATGCTCACAATTGTAAGTTTATATCATCCATTGTTGAGAAAGAAAGCCTGAATTATCAGTTCATATTGCAATTCTGGCTTTACTTCTCACAATTGTGAGTATATATCATCAATTTTTTGAGAAAGAAAGCCTGAATTATGAGTTTATATTGCAATTCAGGCTTTATTTCTCACAATTGTAAGTTTATATCATCCATTTTTGAGAAAGAAAGCCTGAATTATGAGTTTATATTGCAATTCTGGCTTTATTTCTCACAATTGTGAGCATGTATCATCAATTTTTTGAGAAAGAAAGCCTGAATTATGAGTTTATATTGCAATTCTGGCTTATAAACTCACAATTGTGAGTTTAAGTTATCCATTTTTGAGAAAGAAAGCCTGAATGATGAGTTTATATTGCAATTCTGACTTTATTTCTCACAATTGTGAGTTTAAGTTATCCATTTTTGAGAAAGAAAGCCTGAATTATGAGTTTATATTGCAATTCTGGCTTTATTTCTCACAATTGTGAGTATATATCATCAATTTTTTGAGAAAGAAAGCCTGAATTCTGAGTTTATATTGCAATTCTGGCTTATAAACTCACAATTGTAAGTTTATTTCATCCATTTTTGAGAAAGAAAGCCTGAATTATGAGTTTATATTGCAATTCAGGCTTTATTTCTCACAATTGTTAGTTTATGTTATCCATTTTTGAGAAAGAAAGTCTGAATTATGAGTTTATATTGCAATTCTGGCTTTATTTCTCACAATTGTGAGTATATATCATCAATTTTTTGAGAAAGAAAGCCTGAATTCTGAGTTTATATTTCAATTCTGGCTTATAAACTCACAATTGTAAGTTTATTTCATCCATTTTTGAGAAAGAAAGCCTGAATTATGAGTTTATATTGCAATTCTGGCTTTAATGCTCACAACTGGAAGTTTATATCATCCATTTTTGAGAAAGAAAGCCTCAATTATGAGTTTATATTGCAATTCTGGCTTTAATGCTCACAACTGGAAGTTTATATCATCCATTGTTGAGAAAGAAAGCCTGAATTATCAGTTCATATTGCAATTCTGGCTTTATTTCTCACAACTGTGAGAATATATCATCCATTTCTGAGAAAGAAAGCCTGAATTATGAGTTTATATTGCAATTCTGGCTTTATTTCTCACAATTGTGAGTTTATGTTATCCATTTTTGTCAAAGTAAGCCTAAATTATGAGTTTATATTGCAATTCTGGCTTTATTTCTCACAATTGTGAGTATATATCATCCACTTCTGAGAAAGAAAGCCTGAATTATGAGTTAATTTTGCAATTCTGGCTTTAATGCTCACAATTGTAAGTTTATATCATCCATTTTTGAGAAAGAAAGCCTCAATTATGAGTTTATATTGCAATTCTGGCTTTAATGCTCACAATTGTAAGTTTATATCATCCATTTTTGAGAAAGAAAGCCTCAATTATGAGTTTATATTGCAATTCTGGCTTTAATGCTCACAACTGGAAGTTTATATCATCCATTGTTGAGAAAGAAAGCCTGAATTATCAGTTCATATTGCAATTCTGGCTTTATTTCTCACAACTGTGAGTATATATCATCCATTTCTGAGAAAGAAAGCCTGAATTATGAGTTTATATTGCAATTCTGGCTTTATTTCTCACAATTGTGAGTATATATATGACCCATTTCTGAGAAAGAAAGCCTGAATTATAAAAATTATATTGCAATTCTGGCTTTATTTCTCACAATTGTGAGTATATATCATCCATTTCTGAGAAAGAAAGCCTGAATTGTGAGTTTATATTGCTATTCTGGCTTTAATGCTCACAATTGTAAGTTTATATCATCCATTTTTGAGAAAGAAAGCCTTAATTATGAGTTTATATTGCAATTCTGGCTTTATTTCTCACAATTGTGAGTTTAAGTTATCCATTTTTGAGAAAGAAAGCCTGAATTATGAGTTTATATTGCAATTCTGGCTTTATTTCTCACAATTGTGAGTTTAAGTTATCCATTTTTGAGAAAGAAAGCCTGAATTATGAGTTTATATTGCAATTCTGGCTTTATTTCTCACAATTGTGAGTATATATCATCAATTTTTTGAGAAAGAAAGCCTGAATTCTGAGTTTATATTGCAATTCTGGCTTATAAACTCACAATTGTAAGTTTATTTCATCCATTTTTGAGAAAGAAAGCCTGAATTATGAGTTTATATTGCAATTCTGGCTTTATTTCTCACAATTGTGAGTATATATCATCAATTTTTTGAGAAAGAAAGCCTGAATTATGAGTTTATATTGCAATTCTGGCTTATAAACTCACAATTGTAAGTTTATTTCATCCATTTTTGAGAAAGAAAGCCTGAATTATGAGTTTATATTGCAATTCTGGCTTTAATGCTCACAACTGGAAGTTTATATCATCCATTTTTGAGAAAGAAAGCCTCAATTATGAGTTTATATTGCAATTCTGGCTTTATTTCTCACAACTGTGAGTATATATCATCCATTTCTGAGAAAGAAAGCCTGAATTATGAGTTTATATTGCAATTCTGGCTTTAATGCTCACAACTGGAAGTTTATATCATCCATTTTTGAGAAAGAAAGCCTCAATTATGAGTTTATATTGCAATTCTGGCTTTATTTCTCACAACTGTGAGTATATATCATCCATTTCTGAGAAAGAAAGCCTGAATTATGAGTTTATATTGCAATTCTGGCTTTATTTCTCACAATTGTGAGTTTAAGTTATCCATTTTTGAGAGAAGAAAGCCTGAATTATGAGTTTATATTGCAATTCTGGCTTTATTTCTGACAATTGTGAGTATATATCATCCATTTCTGAGAAAGAAAGCCTGAATTATGAGTTTATATTGCAATTATGGCTTTATTTCTCACAATTGTGAGTTTATGTTATCCAATTTTGAGAAAGAAAGCCTAAATTATGAGTTTATATTGTAATTCTGGCTTTATTGCTCACAATTGCTAGGTTATATCATCCATTTCTGAGAAAGAAAGCCTGAATTATGAGTTTATATTGCAATTCTGGCTTTATTTCTCACAATTGTGAGTATATATCACCCATTTCTGAGAAAGAAAGCCTGAATTATGAGTTTATATTGCAATTCTGGCTTTATTTCTCACAATTGTGAGTATATATCATCCACTTCTGAGAAAGAAAGCCTGAATTATGAGTTTATTTTGCAATTCTGGCTTTAATGCTCACAATTGTAAGTTTATATCATCCATTGTTGAGAAAGAAAGCCTGAATTATCAGTTCATATTGCAATTCTGGCTTTACTTCTCACAATTGTGAGTATATATCATCAATTTTTTGAGAAAGAAAGCCTGAATTATGAGTTTATATTGCAATTCAGGCTTTATTTCTCACAATTGTAAGTTTATTTCATCCATTTTTGAGAAAGAAAGCCTGAATTATGAGTTTATATTGCAATTCTGGCTTTATTTCTCACAATTGTGAGCATGTATCATCAATTTTTTGAGAAAGAAAGCCTGAATTATGAGTTTATATTGCAATTCTGGCTTATAAACTCACAATTGTAAGTTTATTTCATCCATTTTTGAGAAAGAAAGCCTGAATTATGAGTTTATATTGCAATTCTGGCTTTAATGCTCACAATTGTAAGTTTATATCATCCATTTTTGAGAAAGAAAGTCTGAATTATGAGTTTATATTGCAATTCTGGCTTTATTTCTCACAATTGTGAGTATATATCATCCATTTCTGAGAAAGAAAGCCTGAATTGTGAGTTTATATTGCTATTCTGGCTTTAATGCTCACAATTGTAAGTTTATATCATCCATTTTTGAGAAAGAAAGCCTTAATTATGAGTTTATATTGCAATTCTGGCTTTATTTCTCACAATTGTGAGTTTAAGTTATCCATTTTTGAGAAAGAAAGCCTGAATTATGAGTTTATATTGCAATTCTGGCTTTATTTCTCACAATTGTGAGTTTAAGTTATCCATTTTTGAGAAAGAAAGCCTGAATTATGAGTTTATATTGCAATTCTGGCTTTATTTCTCACAATTGTGAGTATATATCATCAATTTTTTGAGAAAGAAAGCCTGAATTCTGAGTTTATATTGCAATTCTGGCTTATAAACTCACAATTGTAAGTTTATTTCATCCATTTTTGAGAAAGAAAGCCTGAATTATGAGTTTATATTGCAATTCTGGCTTTATTTCTCACAATTGTGAGTATATATCATCAATTTTTTGAGAAAGAAAGCCTGAATTATGAGTTTATATTGCATTTCTGGCTTATAAACTCACAATTGTAAGTTTATTTCATCCATTTTTGAGAAAGAAAGCCTGAATTATGAGTTTATATTGCAATTCTGGCTTTAATGCACACAATTGTAAGTTTATATCATCCATTTTTGAGAAAGAAAGTCTTAATTATGAGATTATATTGCAATTCTGGCTTTATTTCTCACAACTGTGAGAATATATCATCCATTTTTGAGAAAGAAAGCCTGAATTATGAGTTTATATTGCAATTCTGGCTTTATTTCTCACAATTGTGAGTTTATGTTATCCATTTTTGTGAAAGAAAGCCTGAATTATGAGTTTATATTGCAATTCTGGCTTAATTTCTCACAATTGTGAGTATCATCAATTTTTTGAGAAAGAAAGCCTGAATTATGAGTTTATATTGCAATTCAGGCTTTATTTCTCACAATTGTAAGTTTATATCATCCATTTTTGAGAAAGAAAGCCTGAATTATGAGTTTATATTGCAATTCTGGCTTTATTTCTCACAATTGTGAGCATGTATCATCAATTTTTTGAGAAAGAAAGCCTGAATTATGAGTTTATATTGCAATTCTGGCTTATAAACTCACAATTGTAAGTTTATTTCATCCATTTTTGAGAAAGAAAGCCTGAATTATGAGTTTATATTGCAATTCTGGCTTTAATGCTCACAATTGTAAGTTTATATCATCCATTTTTGAGAAAGAAAGCCTAAATTATGAGTTTATATTGTAATTCTGGCTTTATTGCTCACAATTGCTAGGTTATATCATCCATTTCTGAGAAAGAAAGCCTGAATTATGAGTTTATATTGCAATTATGGCTTTATTTCTCACAATTGTGAGTATATATCACCCATTTCTGAGAAAGAAAGCCTGAATTATGAGTTTATATTGCAATTCTGGCTTTAATGCTCACAATTGTAAGTTTATATCATCCATTGTTGAGAAAGAAAGCCTGAATTATCAGTTCATATTGCAATTCTGGCTTTACTTCTCACAATTGTGAGTATATATCATCAATTTTTTGAGAAAGAAAGCCTGAATTATGAGTTTATATTGCAATTCAGGCTTTATTTCTCACAATTGTAAGTTTATTTCATCCATTTTTGAGAAAGAAAGCCTGAATTATGAGTTTATATTGCAATTCTGGCTTTATTTCTCACAACTGTGAGAATATATCATCCATTTTTGAGAAAGAAAGCCTGAATTATGAGTTTATATTGCAATTCTGGCTTTATTTCTCACAATTGTGAGTTTATGTTATCCATTTTTGTGAAAGAAAGCCTGAATTATGAGTTTATATTGCAATTCTGGCTTTAATGCTCACAATTGTAAGTTTATATCATCCATTTTTGAGAAAGAAAGTCTGAATTATGAGTTTATATTGCAATTCTGGCTTTATTTCTCACAATTGTGAGTATATATCATCCATTTCTGAGAAAGAAAGCCTGAATTGTGAGTTTATATTGCAATTCTGGCTTTAATGCTCACAATTGTAAGTTTATATCATCCATTTTTGAGAAAGAAAGCCTTAATTATGAGTTTATATTGCAATTCTGGCTTTATTTCTCACAATTGTGAGTTTAAGTTATCCATTTTTGAGAAAGAAAGCCTGAATTATGAGTTTATATTGCAATTCTGGCTTTATTTCTCACAATTGTGAGTTTAAGTTATCCATTTTTGAGAAAGAAAGCCTGAATTATGAGTTTATATTGCAATTCTGGCTTTATTTCTCACAATTGTGAGTATATATCATCAATTTTTTGAGAAAGAAAGCCTGAATTCTGAGTTTATATTGCAATTCTGGCTTATAAACTCACAATTGTAAGTTTATTTCATCCATTTTTGAGAAAGAAAGCCTGAATTATGAGTTTATATTGCAATTCAGGCTTTATTTCTCACAATTGTAAGTTTATATCATCCATTTTTGAGAAAGAAAGCCTGAATTATGAGTTTATATTGCAATTCTGGCTTTATTTCTCACAATTGTGAGCATGTATCATCAATTTTTTGAGAAAGAAAGCCTGAATTATGAGTTTATATTGCAATTCTGGCTTATAAACTCACAATTGTAAGTTTATTTCATCCATTTTTGAGAAAGAAAGCCTGAATTATGAGTTTATATTGCAATTCTGGCTTTAATGCTCACAATTGTAAGTTTATATCATCCATTTTTGAGAAAGAAAGCCTAAATTATGAGTTTATATTGTAATTCTGGCTTTATTGCTCACAATTGCTAGGTTATATCATCCATTTCTGAGAAAGAAAGCCTGAATTATGAGTTTATATTGCAATTATGGCTTTATTTCTCACAATTGTGAGTATATATCACCCATTTCTGAGAAAGTAAGCCTGAATTATGAGTTTATATTGCAATTCTGGCTTTAATGCTCACAATTGTAAGTTTATATCATCCATTGTTGAGAAAGAAAGCCTGAATTATCAGTTCATATTGCAATTCTGGCTTTACTTCTCACAATTGTGAGTATATATCATCAATTTTTTGAGAAAGAAAGCCTGAATTATGAGTTTATATTGCAATTCAGGCTTTATTTCTCACAATTGTAAGTTTATTTCATCCATTTTTGAGAAAGAAAGCCTGAATTATGAGTTTATATTGCAATTCTGGCTTTATTTCTCACAATTGTGAGCATGTATCATCAATTTTTTGAGAAAGAAAGCCTGAATTATGAGTTTATATTGCAATTCTGGCTTATAAACTCACAATTGTAAGTTTATTTCATGCATTTTTGAGAAAGAAAGCCTGAATTATGAGTTTATATTGCTATTCTGGCTTTAATGCTCACAATTGTAAGTTTATATCATCCATTTTTGAGAAAGAAAGTCTGAATTATGAGTTTATATTGCAATTCTGGCTTTATTTCTCACAATTGTGAGTATATATCATCCATTTCTGAGAAAGAAAGCCTGAATTGTGAGTTTATATTGCAATTCTGGCTTTAATGCTCACAATTGTAAGTTTATATCATCCATTTTTGAGAAAGAAAGCCTTAATTATGAGTTTATATTGCAATTCTGGCTTTATTTCTCACAATTGTGAGTTTAAGTTATCCATTTTTGAGAAAGAAAGCCTGAATTATGAGTTTATATTGCAATTCTGGCTTTATTTCTCACAATTGTGAGTTTAAGTTATCCATTTTTGAGAAAGAAAGCCTGAATTATGAGTTTATATTGCAATTCTGGCTTTATTTCTCACAATTGTGAGTATATATCATCAATTTTTTGAGAAAGAAAGCCTGAATTCTGAGTTTATATTGCAATTCTGGCTTATAAACTCACAATTGTAAGTTTATTTCATCCATTTTTGAGAAAGAAAGCCTGAATTATGAGTTTATATTGCAATTCAGGCTTTATTTCTCACAATTGTGAGTATATATCATCAATTTTTTGAGAAAGAAAGCCTGAATTATGAGTTTATATTGCAATTCTGGCTTTATTTCTCACAATTGTAAGTTTATTTCATCCATTTTTGAGAAAGAAAGCCTGAATTATGAGTTTATATTGCAATTCTGGCTTTAATGCACACAATTGTAAGTTTATATCATCCATTTTTGAGAAAGAAAGCCTCAATTATGAGTTTATATTGCAATTCAGGCTTTATTTCTCACAATTGTAAGTTTATATCATCCATTTTTGAGAAAGAAAGCCTGAATTATGAGTTTATATTGCAATTCTGGCTTTATTTCTCACAATTGTGAGCATGTATCATCAATTTTTTGAGAAAGAAAGCCTGAATTATGAGTTTATATTGCAATTCTGGCTTATAAACTCACAATTGTAAGTTTATTTCATCCATTTTTGAGAAAGAAAGCCTGAATTATGAGTTTATATTGCAATTCTGGCATTAATGCTCACAATTGTAAGTTTATATCATCCATTTTTGAGAAAGAAAGTCTGAATTATGAGTTTATATTGCAATTCTGGCTTTATTTCTCACAATTGTGAGTATATATCATCCATTTCTGAGAAAGAAAGCCTGAATTGTGAGTTTATATTGCAATTCTGGCTTTAATGCTCACAATTGTAAGTTTATATCATCCATTTTTGAGAAAGAAAGCCTTAATTATGAGTTTATATTGCAATTCTGGCTTTATTTCTCACAATTGTGAGTTTAAGTTATCCATTTTTGAGAAAGAAAGCCTGAATGATGAGTTTATATTGCAATTCTGACTTTATTTCTCACAATTGTGAGTTTAAGTTATCCATTTTTGAGAAAGAAAGCCTGAATTATGAGTTTATATTGCAATTCTGGCTTTATTTCTCACAATTGTGAGTATATATCATCAATTTTTTGAGAAAGAAAGCCTGAATTCTGAGTTTATATTGCAATTCTGGCTTATAAACTCACAATTGTAAGTTTATTTCATCCATTTTTGAGAAAGAAAGCCTGAATTATGAGTTTATATTGCAATTCAGGCTTTATTTCTCACAATTGTTAGTTTATGTTATCCATTTTTGAGAAAGAAAGTCTGAATTATGAGTTTATATTGCAATTCTGGCTTTATTTCTCACAATTGTGAGTATATATCATCAATTTTTTGAGAAAGAAAGCCTGAATTCTGAGTTTATATTTCAATTCTGGCTTATAAACTCACAATTGTAAGTTTATTTCATCCATTTTTGAGAAAGAAAGCCTGAATTATGAGTTTATATTGCAATTCTGGCTTTAATGCTCACAACTGGAAGTTTATATCATCCATTTTTGAGAAAGAAAGCCTCAATTATGAGTTTATATTGCAATTCTGGCTTTAATGCTCACAACTGGAAGTTTATATCATCCATTGTTGAGAAAGAAAGCCTGAATTATCAGTTCATATTGCAATTCTGGCTTTATTTCTCACAACTGTGAGAATATATCATCCATTTCTGAGAAAGAAAGCCTGAATTATGAGTTTATATTGCAATTCTGGCTTTATTTCTCACAATTGTGAGTTTATGTTATCCATTTTTGTCAAAGTAAGCCTAAATTATGAGTTTATATTGCAATTCTGGCTTTATTTCTCACAATTGTGAGTATATATCATCCACTTCTGAGAAAGAAAGCCTGAATTATGAGTTAATTTTGCAATTCTGGCTTTAATGCTCACAATTGTAAGTTTATATCATCCATTTTTGAGAAAGAAAGCCTCAATTATGAGTTTATATTGCAATTCTGGCTTTAATGCTCACAATTGTAAGTTTATATCATCCATTTTTGAGAAAGAAAGCCTCAATTATGAGTTTATATTGCAATTCTGGCTTTAATGCTCACAACTGGAAGTTTATATCATCCATTGTTGAGAAAGAAAGCCTGAATTATCAGTTCATATTGCAATTCTGGCTTTATTTCTCACAACTGTGAGTATATATCATCCATTGTTGAGAAAGAAAGCCTGAATTATCAGTTCATATTGCAATTCTGGCTTTATTTCTCACAACTGTGAGTATATATCATCCATTTCTGAGAAAGAAAGCCTGAATTATGAGTTTATATTGCAATTCTGGCTTTATTTCTCACAATTGTGAGTATATATATGACCCATTTCTGAGAAAGAAAGCCTGAATTATAAAAATTATATTGCAATTCTGGCTTTATTTCTCACAATTGTGAGTATATATCATCCATTTCTGAGAAAGAAAGCCTGAATTGTGAGTTTATATTGCTATTCTGGCTTTAATGCTCACAATTGTAAGTTTATATCATCCATTTTTGAGAAAGAAAGCCTTAATTATGAGTTTATATTGCAATTCTGGCTTTATTTCTCACAATTGTGAGTTTAAGTTATCCATTTTTGAGAAAGAAAGCCTGAATTATGAGTTTATATTGCAATTCTGGCTTTATTTCTCACAATTGTGAGTTTAAGTTATCCATTTTTGAGAAAGAAAGCCTGAATTATGAGTTTATATTGCAATTCTGGCTTTATTTCTCACAATTGTGAGTATATATCATCAATTTTTTGAGAAAGAAAGCCTGAATTCTGAGTTTATATTGCAATTCTGGCTTATAAACTCACAATTGTAAGTTTATTTCATCCATTTTTGAGAAAGAAAGCCTGAATTATGAGTTTATATTGCAATTCTGGCTTTATTTCTCACAATTGTGAGTATATATCATCAATTTTTTGAGAAAGAAAGCCTGAATTATGAGTTTATATTGCAATTCTGGCTTATAAACTCACAATTGTAAGTTTATTTCATCCATTTTTGAGAAAGAAAGCCTGAATTATGAGTTTATATTGCAATTCTGGCTTTAATGCTCACAACTGGAAGTTTATATCATCCATTTTTGAGAAAGAAAGCCTCAATTATGAGTTTATATTGCAATTCTGGCTTTATTTCTCACAACTGTGAGTATATATCATCCATTTCTGAGAAAGAAAGCCTGAATTATGAGTTTATATTGCAATTCTGGCTTTAATGCTCACAACTGGAAGTTTATATCATCCATTTTTGAGAAAGAAAGCCTCAATTATGAGTTTATATTGCAATTCTGGCTTTATTTCTCACAACTGTGAGTATATATCATCCATTTCTGAGAAAGAAAGCCTGAATTATGAGTTTATATTGCAATTCTGGCTTTATTTCTCACAATTGTGAGTTTAAGTTATCCATTTTTGAGAGAAGAAAGACTGAATTATGAGTTTATATTGCAATTCTGGCTTTATTTCTGACAATTGTGAGTATATATCATCCATTTCTGAGAAAGAAAGCCTGAATTATGAGTTTATATTGCAATTATGGCTTTATTTCTCACAATTGTGAGTTTATGTTATCCAATTTTGAGAAAGAAAGCCTAAATTATGAGTTTATATTGTAATTCTGGCTTTATTGCTCACAATTGCTAGGTTATATCATCCATTTCTGAGAAAGAAAGCCTGAATTATGAGTTTATATTGCAATTCTGGCTTTATTTCTCACAATTGTGAGTATATATCACCCATTTCTGAGAAAGAAAGCCTGAATTATGAGTTTATATTGCAATTCTGGCTTTATTTCTCACAATTGTGAGTATATATCATCCACTTCTGAGAAAGAAAGCCTGAATTATGAGTTTATTTTGCAATTCTGGCTTTAATGCTCACAATTGTAAGTTTATATCATCCATTGTTGAGAAAGAAAGCCTGAATTATCAGTTCATATTGCAATTCTGGCTTTACTTCTCACAATTGTGAGTATATATCATCAATTTTTTGAGAAAGAAAGCCTGAATTATGAGTTTATATTGCAATTCAGGCTTTATTTCTCACAATTGTAAGTTTATTTCATCCATTTTTGAGAAAGAAAGCCTGAATTATGAGTTTATATTGCAATTCTGGCTTTATTTCTCACAATTGTGAGCATGTATCATCAATTTTTTGAGAAAGAAAGCCTGAATTATGAGTTTATATTGCAATTCTGGCTTATAAACTCACAATTGTAAGTTTATTTCATCCATTTTTGAGAAAGAAAGCCTGAATTATGAGTTTATATTGCAATTCTGGCTTTAATGCTCACAATTGTAAGTTTATATCATCCATTTTTGAGAAAGAAAGTCTGAATTATGAGTTTATATTGCAATTCTGGCTTTATTTCTCACAATTGTGAGTATATATCATCCATTTCTGAGAAAGAAAGCCTGAATTGTGAGTTTATATTGCTATTCTGGCTTTAATGCTCACAATTGTAAGTTTATATCATCCATTTTTGAGAAAGAAAGCCTTAATTATGAGTTTATATTGCAATTCTGGCTTTATTTCTCACAATTGTGAGTTTAAGTTATCCATTTTTGAGAAAGAAAGCCTGAATTATGAGTTTATATTGCAATTCTGGCTTTATTTCTCACAATTGTGAGTTTAAGTTATCCATTTTTGAGAAAGAAAGCCTGAATTATGAGTTTATATTGCAATTCTGGCTTTATTTCTCACAATTGTGAGTATATATCATCAATTTTTTGAGAAAGAAAGCCTGAATTCTGAGTTTATATTGCAATTCTGGCTTATAAACTCACAATTGTAAGTTTATTTCATCCATTTTTGAGAAAGAAAGCCTGAATTATGAGTTTATATTGCAATTCTGGCTTTATTTCTCACAATTGTGAGTATATATCATCAATTTTTTGAGAAAGAAAGCCTGAATTATGAGTTTATATTGCATTTCTGGCTTATAAACTCACAATTGTAAGTTTATTTCATCCATTTTTGAGAAAGAAAGCCTGAATTATGAGTTTATATTGCAATTCTGGCTTTAATGCACACAATTGTAAGTTTATATCATCCATTTTTGAGAAAGAAAGTCTTAATTATGAGATTATATT